>NC_135572.1:97370501-97672286 GCF_965152235.1 Eretmochelys imbricata
AGAGCAAGGGGAAAATCTTGAAGTCTTTGGGATAGAGCTGGAAGCAGGGAGGTCACTAAGATTTAGGGCTGGGGTGATTTCCAGGGAGCAGCAGGAAGTTCCGTGTTGAGAAGTGATGGGCTGCTACAAAAGGGAATGGCGAAGCCCTGAAAGGATTTAATTAACCGTGTCAAGGATAATTACCCCTGGACAGTCCAAATTAGTTTTGCATAATCGCTCAGAACCATATGAATTAATTTATAATATTGCAAAGCGCCGGGGGAATAACAAAAGAAGGATCGTTTTAATTAGTGAATCAGGGTCAAACGAACAGTCTGTTCCGCAAATCTCCCAAACTTTTCACTTTCTGAACATAATACAAGGAGAATGCTGATTTTAAAGGCATTTGTTCAGGGTCTCTTGTCGGTATCACAATGAAGGGCGCAGCCAATCACCCTCGAAGGAAGAAATGGGCTAAGAGTTCGAATTTAGAGATTTTAAATTTTAGCAGGTTAAAGGCTACTTTTTACTGTGCTATCTTCTATCCATTCATTTTGCGATTCCTGCAATTCCCTTTCTAAAATGATTGGATAGACGCTTTCATTTGCTGCTAATCCTGTTTCAATTCTGTATCCGTCTAAACTCACACATGCAGATGTGGGCTCGATTTACATTTGAAAACACCCTTTAGGGTAATAAAATCAGGCAAACAGGGTAGAGGCAAAAGGTGTTAACGTTTTTGTTAGTAACTATCAGAGCCCCAGTGAAAAACCTCAAGCTGTAAATAGGAAATACAGTACTTCTAAAATAGTTGAACAAATTACACGGATTTAAGCAGAGAAGCTCTTTATGCTAACAAGATAAAGTGGTCAGGCAACTTTCCACTCTGAAAATGTTACTGGAAACCGATTAAATGATTTGAGCGGTCTGTGTGTATTCAACAGACCCCGATCTACTGGTTCATGAATACTTTTTTTTAATACAACGACTTTTTTATCTTCTTTCCTATTCACGATTTAAAATGTGATAAATCAGGTTTTTGGCTCTGAATAACAATGGCTTGATTTAGATTTCCTAGTAAATCTATTCAAAAGTGAAACAAAGACAGCCTTTGGAGGATACCTTACACTTCACCTGGACCAGGAACGGAATGGCAATTCAGATAAAAATCTTGTTAGTAACTCAACAAGAAATAGAGGATTTCTCTTTTCCCTGCTTCAGGCTTTATTTAAACTCTTTGTTCAAAAATGAACAGAGTGGTAGTCGGATTCTAATTTACAGATATAGTTTAGACGTCTAATTTTAAATTAGAAAATCACACAAGAAAACCATTTACACGTAAATGTTAAAACCAATACTTAAACTTTTTTCTTTATATTACATAGAGCCAAAACGAAACTAAATACATGTTAGCCAGCTTCATTCACAAACATTAGTCAAAATATACACATTACAAAAGTAAAAAACGAAAACAAACAACAAAAAAACCTCTAACTGATGAAGGTTTTTCTCTAAAATTTATTTTTTTGTTTTTAAATCATTATTTGCAATTGAATTGCAGTTGCTCTAAAAATAACCTAAGCAGGTAGGAAGCGTACTCCCAAACACATTTAAACACTTCATGTTTGATAGGGAACGATTCTTTGAACATGAGAATATTCTTCTGCTGTCAAAGCAACCTCTGTTTCAGTTAAGCTAAATAATAAATATATAATTATCACTCAGACAAAAAGTCTGATTTAACCTTAGATAAAATTGCGATCCTTAAATGGTGACGCAATATTTGTATTTACTCTGAAAGGCGTTCCTTTTCTTTTTTCTTTTTCTTTTTCTTTCTTTCTTTCTTTTTTTTTTTTTTGAGTCTAAAACTGACTCAAATGTGGGCAAAGGAAGCAACATATTTTCAATCAAAGAGCTAACTTTTCCACAGAAATTTACAAATGTACAGTCTTAACGTGGGACCTAAGGATCGGGAAAATAAGAGACACAGGTTGTACATTAAGAATGAAATTTGTATGAGTGTCCCATAGGAGAGGACTTCAGGAAGTCCTGTGGGATACGTTAAGGGGGAAATGGAGGGGGGGGGGGATTGGGGACATCAGACGGACAGTATTTCACTTTACAGTCTATTTCTTTTTGTGTTTCCTGCTCCCATTCGCATAGGACTTGACACAAAACAGAGGAAACATTTCAGATCCAAACGCCAGATTTGTCCCTCCGTTCTGTCAACAATTTGCCCCTTTTTTGGTGGTGGTGGTGTTGGAGTGAGGACGTTTTGGAGAAGTTCAAATAGCACAGATTTGGGGGGCGGGAGGGGAGACAAGGCAGGCAAAGGAAGATGCACGTAGGGAGAAACCAGTGAGAGAAAGACGTTTCCAGGGCCTGTGAAGAACAAGCCCTTTCAGCTCAGGTATCTGCAAAGGCTGCATGCAACACACACCAATTCTAAAAAAAGGGAGGCAGATGGGCGAGCCACCTCCAGCTAGGGAGTTTCTTCTCAGTGATGTCTGTGGGCAACACGCAACAGGTCCGAGGATGGCCGGACAGGCACCATCTGCTGCTGGAGCAGAGAGAAGTTTGCGGCAGGAGCGCAGGGCTGAAACGCTCCCGTTTACACCGACACTCGCCCCCATCCCGCCCTTGCCCCTTCCCGGGCGGCGGGTCCGCAGCTGCCGGCGCCCAGCCCTCTGCACCTGTCCCCAGGCGGCTCTCCCGGGAGCCGAGGCTGGGAGTCCGCCGCTCGGCTCTGGCCGCACGGCGGAGATGTCATAGCGCCGCCGCGTAGGCTGCCGGGTACGGGTCCAGCTGGGGCTTGCCCATGCCGGGCAGCAGGATGTAGGCGAGGGGCGGCTGGAGGCCCGGGCTGGGCCAGGCGCTGCAGTTGCAGGGGATCATGTAGCCCGGGTTGCCCGGGGACGGGTGCGAGTGAGTGTGCCCCCCGGCGGCGGCGGCGGCAGCTGCGGCGGCTGCGGCCCCGTGGAAGGCGCCGGCTCCCGCGGCGCTGGGGTAGGCCAAGGAGGAGGCGTAGGGCAGCGCCGAGGCGGAGGAGGACGACGAGAGCTCTGCCATTTTGGAGCCCAGGTCCAGCAGCGAGTAGGGGCTGCTGGCGGCCGCGGCGGCGGCGGCTGCGGCGGCGGCGGCCGCCGACTGGGGGAAGAAGACCCGGGCGGCTGCGGCGGCAGCGGCGGCGGCCGCTTTCTCCGGGTTGGCCAGCAGGGAGTCGGGCACCAGGCCCCCGCCGGCCCCGCCGTGCAGCCCGGCCGCCTTCAGCCCGTGCGGGTGGTCGGGGTCCGCCAGGCCGTAGGGCACCGGGAAGGCGAACTTGTCCTTCTTGAGCAGGGTCTTGGGCTTCCGGCGGGGCCGGTACTTGTAGTCGGGATGCTCCTTCATGTGCATGGCCCGGAGCCGCTTGGCCTCGTCGATGAAGGGCCGCTTCTCCGCCTCGGTGAGCAGCTTCCACTCGGCCCCCAGGCGCTTGCTGATCTCCGAGTTGTGCATCTTGGGGTTCTCCTGGGCCATCTTCCGGCGCTGCGCCCGGGACCACACCATGAAGGCGTTCATGGGCCTCTTGACATGATCCACCGGCTTGGACATGCTGGCCCCCGGCAAGCCCTGCAGCTGCTGCAAGCTGCAGCCCACCCCGCGCTGCCGGCCGCCTGCCCCGGTCACCTCTCCCCCGCCGCTGGCAGCCCGCAGGAAATCAATCTTTGCTCCGCAGCAGAACGAGTCCGAGAACTACAGCCCCAACTTCGGCCCGCTCCTCCCTCTCGGCCTCCCGGGGGGGAAAGTCCCGCGCCTGGGGGGCTGCTGGGCTCTCGATGGCCCCAACCTCGGGCTCCTCTCCGCACCCTGAAAGGCGATGTCCCAAACCTCAGGTCCCCTGTGCACCGCTTTCCTCTCCCTCCAGAGCTGGCCCCCAGCTAGGAGACTGTCCCGGGCTCTGCTTTCCGCCGCGAAGTTTCTTTCTCTTCTCAAGCAGGATGTTGAAACTCTCTCCAAAAGCCCCTCGGGTTGGATTGGGGTTCAAAGGGACCAACGGAAAAGTGCAAACATCCCCCCTTCCCCTTCCACTAGCTCAACTCTGCCCGGGGACTTGTCATTTGACAGCGGCCGGGGGCTGCAGGGGAGACACGGCGGCTTCCTTCCGTGCAAGGCGAGCCGCGAGCCAAGCAACGATCACAGAGTCCTACCCATCGCGAGCCTGCAAACCAACCGCGGGCCGGCGCTCTCCGGGCGCAGGGCGTGTGGCGGGGGCAGCGGGAGCTGTCCGCTTCCCTCCCCGCTTTGGCGAGAGGCTGGCGATCAGCCGGGTCCCGTCCGCTCACAGCCAGATCTCTGCCCCCGGCGAGCCGCTGCGAGCCGCTTTCTCCTCGAACATACTCGCTTCTTCTCCTTCGCCTGCTGGGGGGGCGGGACTGGCCCCCACTCCGGGCCGCGCTCAGCGACGCCTCCTGCTGCGGCCCCTCGGGCGCGCGAGCCGTGCCCGGCAGGGACCAGCGGCCCCGCTCAGCGCCGAGTCCCGGGATCAGGTTCCAACTTGGAGCTCGGCGGCGGCTCCCAGAGCTTCCAACTAACTTCGCCAAGTTTCATGCGGGCTCCCGGGCAGCTCCGCTCCGGCTCGCTCGCCCCCCGCCCGGCTGCTCCTCCGTTCGCCTGCCTCTGCTCGGGGCTCTCGGGGCTTGCCCGGCCAAAGAGTGACTAACTTGGGGGCGGGCGGGGGAGGGAAGAGCGGGCGAGGGGGTTTCCGATTAAAATGCTCGGCGATCTCAGCCAGGCAGGAGCGGAGCCGGTTATAAAGTCCCCTGTGTAGCTTGCAGCAGTCTCAGGCTCTCGCTCTTTTTGCCCCTCTGCAGCGGCAGCCAGAGGCAGGCAGGTAAAGCGCTCTCTGGGTGTGCACGAGGGCTGTTGCATGTACAGTGTGTGTTTGTGTGTGTCTGCGTGCAGGGGAACGTGGGGCCCGGCGGGGCTAGTGAGAGGGAGGGCCAGCGGGAGCGCCGGCTCCCACCCCCAGCCATTGATTAAACAGCATTCCCCTCCCTTTCACTTCACTGCAGGTTAGGGGGGTGGAGACACCAGAGCCTGCCCTGCCGGGCAGAAGCGGAGTCTGCGCAGCGCTCGCCAGCTAAGTTGGTGTCGAAACACAACCTCTGAGTATTACCCAACTCCGAAGAGCCGCCACGTCCGGCACCCGCAGATCGGCGGCTTCTCACTAGGCAGAGAGAGTTTATTTCAGTCAATTGTTCATGATCTCCCCCCCCACACACACACACACACGCTTGTTGAGTTACACAGCAGGACAGTCCCCCTTTCTCCTTGACTGTTGATCCTGGAGATACTGGGGAAGGCACAGAGGAAATGTCCCAGGAAGGAGATTGATTCCGATTTAGGGTCACCGGAGTAACTTGATGTCAGGTGCTGTGGCCAGTTGTTTTAAACAGCCCATTTTAAGTCGACAACAGGCACGGCTCGCTGTCATCGGCCCCCTTCTGCGTTTGTGCTGGTGGTTGTTTTCAAAGCCTCGTGAAAAGCATACTGCTAGTTTTCTCTTTATATACTAGGCTGGAGATAATTAGGCGTAATGTCTAGCTACGCTGCACCGCCGGCACTCAATACCTAGAGCAGCGTCAACCTTAGGCCTATAAAAAGAAAACGGGTGTAAATCGCCCTGATCCCAAGACTGCGTATTTAAATTTCGTTCGTTGCCAAGGTTTTGTTTACTTTTACCCAATGAAACAAAGAATTCTCTCCCCTGTTGGAAAAACCCACAACCCGTGCTGTTGGCAGCGCCCTGGCTCTTCGATTTGCATATTTTCTTTGCTTCTTGATATGCTACTTCTCACTCACCCCAACCCGATCTGTCTGCATGTGTTGCTAGCAAGTTGGCCTGTCAGTCAGGGTGAACTCGCTCGCCTTGTTTGTACTTCGGCAGGTTGGTTTTGACTTACCTGTGTGGTATGTGGAAGTACGAACTCCAATACATCATTAACTCTTTCCCACGTTAACATCAGGCCGAGGTGTATACGGACAGATCCTCGGCTGGGACTAAGCGCTAAAGGCAAGGCAGATGAAGTAACAGCTGGGATGGGCGCCACCATCCCTTCGCTCAGCGCGAGAGGGAACACCCCTAGTCAGTCCCATGCTCTCTTTCAGTAACCATCGGGGCAAGGCGTTTGGGGGAAATGTGTGAGGGGATTTCTTTTGTTGCCACAGTAGAAGTAGCTCTGTGAAAAGTTCGTTTCGCATCAAGTATGCGCTTGCGTTGGTGAAACGGTGAGTTTGAGGGGCTCGCTTGGGAAGCACTTGCTTTCAAAAGTCGGCCAAGGGGCGGAGGAGCACAAACTTCAGCTATGGTTAATCAGCCGGTCTCTAGCCAGAGCGGGTTAGGACCATCCATGATCAGAATGGATCATCATCCATTATGAAAAACTATGAAAGCTTATGCCCAAATACATTTGTTACTCTCTAAAGTGCCCCAAGGACTCCTCCCTTATAATCCCACCCTTTTTATGCTACTAAGACATTTTCAGAAGCTCTAGCGCTGAAGTAAAGATGTGAGATATTTTCTCTTCCTTCTCCCTCTCTCTGTATGTGTGGTGTGTTGCATATACACATGTCCCAACTGATAGCCAGCCCGAGCTGGTGAAAATCAGTACAGCTCCATTTACTCCAGTGGAGCTGTCTATCTACACCACTTGAAGATCTTACCAGTTAAAATGCCCTGAATAGTGTACACATAAAATGTACCTACCCTGTCTTCACATTTAATATATTATCCCTTAACCACTCATTTATACATATTCCTCTTAATCTTCAAATCCACCTTGCCAACTTGTGACCCCCCACAATCCATTTAGCTGTGAAAAAAGTTACAATCGGTTGTCAAAAGCAGGGAGATTAAGCTATCTACAAGCATGGACTGCCGTTTAGGTTTAGAGTGGAAATCCTATTTCTTGAAGGTTGAAGAAGTGACCAAGAGTGGCTGTAGCCAGCCCTGGTATTACTGTTCTCCAGGTCATTTTTTCAATCCATCGCCAATAGTTTCCCGCTCTGAAATGAAAAGTTAATATTTCAAATCATCTCATTTGTATTAACCAAGGAGCAATTTCATAGCATCCTTTATTGCGGAAAAATAATCCCATAGCTCTTTTTGCCTAGATCAGGTGCCGGCACAATCAGTTCCGTCCTGTATTTCAGCGCCAGGGGAGGAAGGGAGAACGTTATTTATATGGCCCCGACCACCGTGAGAACCAATGAAAGCTGTGACAAAGAGTTAAACCAGAGAGAAGAGCCACCCTTTGGCTGCTACTGCCCGTCCAATCCCAGACCCTTAGAAAAGTGTGGGATAGGCGCCCGATCCCTTACTCCCTATCCTGTCAAAATTCTCATTAACTCGGAAATTCGTATAAGGAGTACGGGATGCGCCTTGTGAACGATTCACAGGGATGTTTCATTTTCCTCTCTGGTCTCCTGTTTTAGATATGACCCCAGTCGGTTATTATAACAAGGGGAATGGGGTTTCCCTCCACACCCTTAGATCCGAGGACTCTATATAGTGAAATGTAGTGGTCCATGGCATTCTCCTGTCGAACAATTCGCTGCGAGCCCAGCTGTATCGGACAACGTGAGGCAGAAAAACGACAGTGGCCAGGAGCACAAAGAAGGATGGTTCAAAAATAAAAACCACGAGTCTCTTCTTAGGGGCTAGGTGTAGACTCGCCAATTTGATTGAGGCGGACAGAGTGGCAACAGTTTTTAGTCCGTCCATGCGTTAGTTTGTGGACTGTGAGCTGTAGCTTAGGAAAGCTTATGCTCAAATAAAAAAAAAGTGTTCCTCTCTAAGGTGCCACAAGTCCTCCTGTTCTTCTCGCGGATACAGACTAACAAGGCTGCTACTCTGAAACCTGTTTGAACCTCTGGTTCACAAGGGAGAACAGTGAATCTGGAGACATGAGGAAGGTACAAACATTTCAGTTTTTCACAGACACTGCGTGAAGAAAGGCTATCGCCATAGCTGACAGGAATGGCTGATAAACACAGATTGGGGATGTGGCGGGAGGGGGGCGGTTCAGGAGATTTTCTAAGGTAAATGTTCATCATTGCCTCTCAAATCCCCCGGAGAGATCAGAACAATGCACACGTGCATCTTGATATACTCATGCCTCTGTGAAAGAATAAGAAAAATAAGCGTCTAGGTAATGGACAGCACAAGTATGCCCCACCTCACTGACTCCTGTCTTGAAAAATGTCACCATTTGCAAATGTCTGACTTCACAAATGTATGCTTCTGATTATTTGCTAGGATTCCAAAGAGTGAAAACCTAATAAAAATAAAAGATTGTATTGGTCATAAATTATTTGACATTCTTTCTCAGACTGATATATTGCTATGTATTGGGCTGAGTACATTTTTCTAGTTTTTAAATGAAACCCTATATACCAAGATCTAGTTTCAAAAGTGCTTTTCTTTCCACGTAACGCTCGTGGTAACCACGGGCTGTTATAGAATACACATACGGCTAATTCAGTAATGTCCGCAGTTAAAGCTCTGTATTTCTATGGTAATTTGCTGTCAAGAGGTGTGAACGAGGTGATGTTGACTTCACTGGGAGTACATTTGGACCTACAGACTCCGATTAGGAGTGAATGTAGAGTTCAGGCTTTCACTCCACCCTTCACACACCCTGTTGTGCCTAAGTATTAGAGCACCGTGGGACTGATCCGGTTGGAGCAGGACAGGGCTCATGGTACCTAACATCACACACTATTTTAGAAACTTGACATTCCTAATCAAGAGTGGAAGATTTAACTGAATTTACTTAATTTACTTACCTGGATTTATGTTAAACCTGTGTCGTTATGTATCTGTTAATTGCTCAGATGATACAGTAATATCACTATAATTACTGAGAATAACGAGAAAATGATCCTGCGTAATGTAATTTACTTGCATTTGACTTGTCAATTATGAAATCATGCAAATTCAGATGCATACTTTTGCTTCCAATATAGCGAAATGAGTAGCTGCATTACCATGCAAAGGTAAAATAATAATACACTTTATCTGAAACTCTAATATTTTATTCTAGCAGCCCAGTTTAAATTTTAGAATGTGTTCCCAGATATAAATTTTGGAAAGTTGAGTATGTTTAAAGTAAACAACTACAATCCCCTCAATTCTATTAGCCTGTTTAAGTGATCGGTAATATTCCACTCTTGTGATTTGAAAAATTATATTTCATCTTTGCTCTCCCTGAAGTTAGGTATAGTTTTAAGAGGCTGTTTTTATTTTCAAGCACAGTTTAGAGCAGCGAGAGAGCAGGTAAACACCAGAATTCTTCCTAATTTGTGTCATTTGAATTTAATAATAAGGTGGCAAGTCAGAGAGATAAAAAGTATTAGAGGAATAATGGTTAGCCAGATAGCAATCTTCACCTAATCATTCCAGCGAAGTGAAAACCTGACTCATAAGCTCAATAGACTTATCACTGCACTATATTTCTAGAACCACATTGTGATTTTACTGCTTTGTTTGTGCAATAAAGCTTTTCCATACACAAACTGGGAAGCTGACAGTTTTCATTGTGCAGGTATCAGCCACCAATTCCACATTTACTTTCAGTTGTCAAAAGTTGGCAGGCGCTGTAGTATCTTAAACACACTTTTCTATGTGGTATAGTTCCTCAGATTTGTGAGTGTTGCTTATAATCTACCACCTCACCAGTACAAGCACACTAGTAGAGAGAAAACAAATTTTACATATATAGCATATATGCCAGATTCAATTATATGCTTGCAAAGAGGCTTCAAAATGTTCAATAGTATTGTTTTTCAATAATATTCACCTTTTATTAGTAGAGCACTGGTCGCACAACTGTAGTTAAGTGTCTAGTAATGATTCCATCATGAAGCACTGTTTTCTAGGTTTATATTTTATAATCTGGCTGTAAAAGTGTGGTTCTGGTTGGAATTTGGCATACAAAAACTCAGCTGGAGAGTAAACTTTTCATAATAAATATATTGGTTTATTGGGTTTGCTATTTTAAGTTAAAGCTTTTACTAGGTTTGTAAGCTTTCAGGGCTTCTAGAATTTTTTAAAAAAAACTATTAAAAATAAATCTAATGCTTTTGGTAAGGCTAGAATATGTTCTAATAATTTTTGTGGGACGGATCCTACAACTACTCTACACACAGAGCTCCTGTTGAAATCAAAGGAAACTCCATAGACAGGGCAGCTGCAGAATCAAACTCAGAATGGGATCCCTGCTAATGTGGACCATAAGCAAGGAGTTTAAAATGTAGTCCTACTTTGAAAAGTGAGGCTGTAAAATTGGCATCTTCTTATTCAATTGATCTGCACCCCATTTGAAATCAGAGTCATACTAATTTACTTCAATGATTAAAATTCATTTCTGCTATTTTTTAATCCTGTTGGCCCTGCAGAAATTATATCTTTGGGCAAGTTGGATTCCATTCTGGCTCATATGTAATCAGCATGCTTGGTAACTAAGTTCTGGCAGCAGTATCTTTGCTGCTGGTGGTTCATAAGCCAGAAAGAAGTCACTTTGCTCTTAGATTCCAAGATGAAATTGCATCAGTGGCAATTTGAAAAAAACAAACAGCTTTTTACTTCTAAACTGAATATAGTTGATCTGGAAATCACAGGGAGACAATTAGCACAGACCCCACAATACCATTTTTAAAGAATCACTTTTCAGAGTAGGGTCACAATGATTCCCCTAAATTAAGGTCTTTACAAACATTTATGTATATGCATAACTTTTTTCACATGAATAGCCCTTTGATTTCAATGGAACTATTCCTATGAGTAATGTTTTGCCCCTGAACAATGAGCCAAATTCCTCATATTAATCAAGCAAAACTCCCACTAAAGTCAGAATTTGGGCTAATGTATTCACACAGTATTATAGAGACTCTGAGCAGCCTCTGTCTACTGAACCCATCACAACTTTCTTGTCCTAACTGAAGTTAAATTACCTTTCATGCCAAGGGCATAATCATTAGCTTTGGGCTCAGTTATCTTAGGAACTGAGATCAGGAAATGACATTCATGCTAAGTGGGAAAAAGGCTTTGAGAACTGAAGGTTCCCCCAATAACAATATTAACAAATAATAAATTAAATGAGACCCTCTCTTTTTGGAATGTATTGTGAGGCTTTTGCCAAAGGGAAGATACTGGAAAGGTTTCTCTAGGCTTTTAGAGAGCAGTCTATCATGGTATTGCTTAAACCAGGCAAGGACCACCTTCTTTCCACTTCACAGTATTGACCAGAAGAGCAGGGAGGTTTTTGCCTGGCTGTGATAGGCTGCACCCACTGCGTTAGACTGGAAAGGTTTCAGAGTAACAGCCGTGTTAGTCTGTATTCGCAAGAAGAAAAGGAGTCCTTGTGGCACCTTAGAGACTAACCAATTTATTTGAGCATGAGTTTTCATGAGCTACAGCTCACTTCATCAGATGCAGTTTCCACGGTATGCATCTGATGAAGTGAGCTGTAGCTCACGAAAACTCATGCTCAAATAAATTGGTTAGTCTCTAAGGTGCCACAAGGACTCCTTTTCTTCAGACTGGAAAGGGTTACTCTGCATTGTGGATTGAGGAAGCCACACCCACCACACCCTACTGGGCATACTACAAGTGTAGCAGTAGTTTAAAAGTAAGCATCCCAGCTCAGTCTGAGATGACAGTTGAAGAGGAAGGATGCTTGCTGCAGGCTCCAGCCCAGGAAGCGCCAGAGGTGCCAACAGCGGAAGCTGGGAATGCTGAGACCCAGGTGGAGACCCAGACACCAGTGGACGTCCAGGAGAACCCAAGACCACTGGGAACAATCTGTGCCGATGAGTACTGAGACCCTGGAGATGCCTGGACCATGACTCCAAGAGACACAGTAGGAGGTAGCCCGGGGGGACACCAGCAGCAGGGCTGAGACCAGTCAGCTCATTGTGGTCAGATCGCGGCTGACGCAGTGGTGGAGATCCTCACCACTGACAGAGTCCTGGGCTGGGACTTGTAGGAGCAGGGAGGACCTGGGTCCCCCTACCCTGGCCACACCTAAGTGGCAGCCTGTTTTCCTTGACTTTGGTCAGTAGGCCTTACCACCCTGTGGATAAGGCTAATCAATTGACTCTGGCCACTAGGCCTTACTGCCCTGAGGATAAGGGCCACCCAATTGTCTCTGGCCACTAAACCTTACCACCCTGATAAGGGCAACCCAGTTGACTGTGGCCAATAGGCCTTAGCATCCTGTGGATAAGGGTGATCCTATTGGCTTTAGCCATTAGGCTTTATAACTCTGGGACCTAGAACAGTGCAGTGAACCTATTCATGGGCTGGGAATTCCCCCTTTGCATGCAAGGAGTATGGGGTGCCCCTACCCTGCACTAGATGGGGTGCCCCCACCACATCACATTGGCATAAATATATTTTGCTGACCAATCTGAGTTTGTTCAGGGATGATACACAGCCATAAATCAAATAAAGTTGTTTTGTCTGTCGGGGATGGTAGGCAAGTCCCAAGAGCTGTGAGCAGTTCAGTGTTGAGAAAGCCTTTGACTTCACTTAGTGGGGTGGTCTCTTGGAAAAACTGAAATACAGTAACCACTTTTGGAACTTTGTTCAATGCATACAGAAGGGCTAAAACAAAAGCCAGAACGAACTCTTTGGGGTTTGCCCTCTCAAGTGAAGCTTACCAGAGGTACCCACAGTCATCTCTGCTGTCTGCTATACCAGGAGAATACTTGGCTCTCTTTACCATTTGATTCTTAAGAATTACTGTTTCCAGGTGGTTACAGAGAAGTCAGGAATGAAGAGCTTAATAAGAAACAAGCCTTCAGGCCTAAGTTAGGGCTGAAAAAACATGTCCTATCCCTATTTATAGAGGATGTCTCATTGCTACTCTGAACCCAGCAGGATAGCTCTAGTAAGATTTTATCCTTATCTATAAGTTTGGCCAATTTTCTGAGTTTTGTCCAATTGGGAGATGCCAGTGGTGCCTCTACTGTCATACCAGCTCACTAAGAAAATGCTGAAGGGTATTCCCTTGCTTGGTACCAGAATCATGTAAATATGTAAGTCTGGCTCAGCCTAAAAGAACCAGGACTTGAGAGCACTTAATGTCACAGGTTCAGTTTTCTCGATGCTGTAAACCAGTGGTTCCCAAACTTGTTCCACCGCTTGTGCGGGGAAAGCCCCTGGCGGGCTGGGCCGGTTTGTTTACCTGCCGTGTCCGCAGGTTCGGCCGATCGCGGCTCCCAGTGGCCGCGGTTCTCTGCTCCAGGCCAATGGGGGCCGTTGGAAGCGGTGGCCAGTACGTCCCTCGGCCCACGCCACTTCCAGCAGCTCCATTGGCCTGGAGCAGTGAACCGCGGCCACTGGGAGCCGCGATCGGCCGAACCTGCGGACACAGCAGGTAAACAAACCGGCCCGGCCCACCAGGGGCTTTCCCTGCACAAGTGGCAGAACAAGTTTGGGAACCAGTGCTGTAAACTATACCATTGCCAGCAGCTCAGCCAGTGTGTTTCAGGAGGAGATCCACCCCTAAGGAGGGCAGATGGTAGTATTGCTCCTGCCCTGGCTCAAGTATACTGCCAGGGGAAGGCCACTTTACATATATTGGGCTGTCGGAGGCTGCCTATGGGAAATATTGAACCAGATTGTGTTCATGGCTGTCTTGCACATGTCTTATTACCTACTTTTGGGGCTAATATAATATAATATAATTTGGGGCTAATATAATATAATATAATTTGGGGCTAATCCTGCATTCCACCACTGAAGCCTCCTCATAGCAGACTTTTTATTGCCTACATTATGCTGTCTTTTTGCTGGCCTAGATCCTGGACTGAATCTAGCCTAGTTTCTCTGTGTTAGTTATTTAGTGGGCTCGTCACGGTTAACATTTTGTAAGATGGTTAGAAATATTTCTGTTCTCCTGTAAGCTTATCTATAACTTTTTAATAATTGTTAGGTAACGTTTTTATGTACATGGATCTAAATTCCACTTTCTCTCTTTATTAGTATTTTAAGTTTTTGTTAAACTTTTTCTTGGAGGGTTTGACATGATCATACAGTAAGATTATAAAATTGTACTAATAAGCGACTAAAGACATTTGAGTCCCTCTACCTACAAAGGCAGGTTACAGCTGCCTGATAGAGGAAGTAAATGATATTGAAGAATACCATACTTGATCTTTTTTTCTTCCAGAACTCATACATTCTATTGTGCCATGCACTGCCACTGTCCATAGCCCTCTCACATTTGCAAATTTGACCACCACACCTTAGGAACAACAGTGCCTCAGCACCACAACTGCTAAAATTCTCATCTATGCTCTATTAACTCAGTAATGGAAATTTCTTTGTCTATGGCCACCTGAGGACCCAGGTCCCCATGATCCAACGTGTGCTAAATGACACTGGCTACCTTCTCATGCACCCACATCAACCATCTTCTCTGAAAACTCAAATGATGCACATGGATTTTCAAAATCCAGTTAAAAAGCAGTGTCCTTTTTTTAAAAAAAAACTCTCCATGGACTTGCTGCAGAAAGTGCATTCAGACTCCTTTCTGGCTCCCTCTTCTTGGTTAACACTGGCCTCTTCCTTGACCTTCAACACACTCTTACTACTATCTGTGTCAGAAGTTTTTCTCTGTAGCCCCTGTTATCTGAACAACCTTTCTATTTTTCTTTACTTTGTCAACTTCCTGTCTTATTTGAAATCTCCATTGAAAACATATTTTCCACATTTACTTAAACCTCTTAGTTTCTCTCTCTTATTATTTTTACTTATCTTCCCTGTAATTGTGATATTTAATTCTATCAAGCATGATGGAATACAGTTGGAATTAAAGATTGGCTATAAAATAAATGTATATGGTACAGGATAGGATACAAAAGAACTGCTAATGTTAAACAAATGGCCAAATTAAGTCAATAGAGTTACACAAAGGATGAATTTGGCCCTCTGTGCATTAATCTTATTTAAGCTTTTTGGCTGCATTGTGCCAAGCAGATCTAAGCCTTTTACAGCCAATTTATTTCCTATCCATCGGGGTAGTTTATTAGCAATGAAAGTAAAAGATAAAGATAGCTTTTTGACAAATGAAGTTCACAACTTAAAAATCTGATCCTTTTTCATGGATGCTATAGAAAAGTAAGCATCTACATTCATGCAGGGGAGCTAGAAATATGCCAATGTTTTACCAATGTTGGTAGGGACATTTCCTTCTAATCAGTGGGAAAAACCAAATCAAATTACCCCAGAAAGAGAAATTCCTTTGATTTTCTGTTTTCTGTTGTCTTGCTCTATATTTGACTATCAGATGTTATAACACATGAAAAGGATTAGGGGGAAAAAGTATTCATTCTGGATGAATTCTTATTGGCTCACCCGTAAATAAGTTAGGCTCCTTTGAAAATCCCAGCCTTAGGGAATAAGGCCCCCAAATCCCAGTGAATTTCAATGGGATTTTGCGCCCTTACTCCTTTAGGCCCCTTTGAAAACCCCAGATTTAGTAGTTGAGTGGAGTAGACAAAAATCTGTTGATGCTTTCATGAAACTATTAGATTATTATATTGTTCTTTCGTTCAAAACTGGCTTCTCAATCCTGCCACTTTTCTGCAACTAGGAAGGCCAAACAGCATTTAGAGCAAAGACTAAATACAATTCAGTTAGTCTTTAGTTGCATTTATCTGGACCTCGCAAAGCTAAAAATGCAAACTGATTTTTGTCCTCACCTTGGCACTACTTGAACAATCAGGCCTGCCTTGCCGTATTTGAAACATATAGCATGGCAAGATCTGAAGCAAACATCTGCTGTAAGATATAATCTCCCTATCCACTGTAGATGAAGTTTCTCTTTGCTGGCATAGATAACTGCTCCATTTTTGAAGAGAATACCTGTCTACCAATTATAGTTGTACATATTTGAGTACTGCAAACACTAGAATTAATGAGGGAACAATTTTCTGTATATCATGCTCTAATCCAATTAGAGGCAGAGTGGTGCATGTGTGCATATTAGAAACACTAGTACTGTTGTGTTTAGCAGCAGCAGTAGCTCTATCTGACAGATACAGTGCTGCATGTCTTCACGCTCACAAATTGAAATCCTGGCCCCATTGAAGTCTGTGACAAAGGTCTCATTGACAACAATGAAGCCAGGAGTTCACTCACTGTTTCTAATGTGAATGTAGGGCCTGATCCAGAACCAACCAAGGTTAATTGAAAGGTTCCCATTGACTTCAGTGAGCTTTGGATCAGATCCATAGTGAATTTTTTTCACAGACGGAAACAATTAGTAGCAAACAAGAAGGGCCAAAATGTCCAAGAATACTTTGTGTGAAATGAAATGTTACAATAACATTTGATTTGGCCTGGCATGAGAATATGAGAAACACAATCAATGTACATCGCCAGGTTTATTTTTGATTTCATGATGCATTAAATTGAAAGTTTAATGAAAATGTGAAATTGATATAATTTCTCTCAGACATAACATGGACAGGTGCAATGTGAGCTTCTTCACACAGACTTCAATTTGAGTAATATAAGCTCAAGGTCTCATATTGCCGGTACTAAAACATTCTTGGAATTTCTAAATATTGCAGATGACCACTTCCTGATTCAAGAAGTGCTGCATTCAACATGGGGGAAATCCATATTTAATCAGAAAAATGTGAATGATAATCATTTAAGAACACCTTACCAGATACCCCCAAAGCCACAATCGAGGAATTAGGCCATATTGGTTAAAAACACAACCTGATTTAGAGGGGAAATGAAGACCGCTTTAAAGAATGATATATAAAAACAGAAGAAAAGGGAAGCTGACAGTAATGAATACAAATCAGAAACTAGGAACTGTATAACATTGATAAGGGAAACAAAGGGACACAAGGAGAAATCTATGGCCAGCAGAATTAAGGACAAAAGAAGTTTTTAAAGTATATTTTGGGAACAAGAAAGAATCCCAAAAATAGTATCGGTCCATTACTCAATGGAAATAGTAGAATTGTCAATCCAGAAAAGGCAGAAGTATACAATAAAAAATTCTGTTCTGTATTTTGGGAGGGGTAGGGGGAACAGATGATATCATCATATCATATGATGAGACTTTTTCCATTCCACTTGTATCTCAGGAGGATTTTAAACAACCGCTACTAAAGTTAGATATTTTAAAGTCAGTAGGTCCGGATAACTTGCACTGTTAATATTAACTTGGACTGTTAATATTGATTTTTCAATAAGTCTTGGAACACTGGGGAAGTTCCAGAGAACTGGAAGCAAGCTAATGTTGTGCCAATATTTAAGAAGGGGAAATAGGATGACAGAGGTAATTACCGGGCTGTGTGATGAGGTGTTCACCCCACACTAGCCTGGAAAAGATTAATGAGGCTGAGAAGGCGTCAGTTAGCCTGCTGGCCACACCTGAGGGGAATAAGGTTTGTTAAGCAACCCCTGATTGATGATGGAGCCCAGCTCTGTGGAGAAGGAATCGGCAGTGCTAGTACAAAGGCAGGAAGTTAGCAGCAGAAAGGGGATGCAGTCACCCTCTCTGATCATTAGAGAGGGAAAGGAGGAAACCCAGGGGGAGAGGAGAAGCCCTGGGATTCAAGAGTTTACTAGAAGGGTGGTGGAGCTGAAGCCTGATAGAGGTGGAGCAGGAGAAGGCTCAGAGAAACGGCATCAAGGTTTGGGATGGAGCAGACCTTGGCTGCTGATTAGAGGGTCCCTGAGCTGGAATATGCAGTAAAGGGCAGGCCTGGGTTCCCCTATCAGGCACTTGAGGAAATGGCAGGGCTTTGACTTAGAGGACTGCTGAGAATGATACCCAGACAGGCAGGCTGATGAGACTTTGACACCCTGGAAGGGGAAAACACTGAGCAACCTGGCTGGAGGGCCGAGCCATGAAGAGGGAGCCATCCCCATTTACAAAGACAAAGCACTGCAACTTCTAGACAATGAGAGGGGCTGCAGTGCAAGCGAAAAGCCAGAAGGGGTGTCAGACCAAGCAATGCTAATCCCCAGATGAGCTGCCCTCCACCATGGTGAATAAGGAACCCGGTGACAGTCTCAGTTTGATATTGATCCTGGGCAAGATAATGGAGCAGCTGATGTACTCAATCAAGAATTAAAGGCGCGTAATATAATGAATGCCAATCAATATGGGTTTATGGCAAATACATCCTGTCAATTAACTTCATATTTTTTATGAGTTTACAAGTTTGGTTGGTAAAGGAGTTATAAAATATACTTAGTCTTGGCATAAAGCATTTGACTTGGTACCACATGCCATTTTGATTTTCAAAAATAGAATCAGTACCTGGTTTCCATTGGCTCCAGGTGCAAACTCAAAAGTAGCCCCGGTGCCCAGACCATGGCCCCTCCCCATGCTCTGCTGGTATCTGTCCTAAGGTCTCACCCTTGCTTAGCCTCTTCCTCCCTGAGGCCTGGCGCATGGCTTGCTCCTCTCCGCCCCTCCTTCCCTTGTTCCCCACTTTTTCCTCTGCTCCCTCCCCTGCTGTGCAAGTGGTCGGTGGGGCCTCAGGGGGAAGAGGCTGAGCAGGGGTGAAGCCTTGGGTGCAGAGCCTCGGGGTGGAGTTTGGGCAGGGTTTTGGGGGGCGAGGGGGAAGAGACAGCTCAGACAGAGCCTCTGGGCAGAGAGCAGGGGGCAAGGTCACAGTCTAGGGGCTGTGGCCCACAAAATATTAACGCGGCCTTGAATAGAATAATAAAATATTAACATGGTACACATTACATATAAGCAGCCATACTGGGTCAGACCAATGGTCCATCTAGCCCAGTATCCTGTCTTCCAACAGTGGCCAATACTGGGTGCTTCAGAGGGAATGAACAGAGCAAGTAATCATGAAGTGATCCAGCCCCTGTTGCCTATTCCAAGCTTCTGGCAAACAGACGCTAGGGACACCATCCCTATGTACTAAAAGCTGGCTAACTGGTTTTACAATGACAGGTTTCAGAGTAGCAGCCATGTTAGTCTGTATTCACAAAAAGAAAAGGAGTACTTGTGGCACCTTAGAGACTAACAAATTTATTTGAGCATAAGCTTTCGTGATCTACAGCTCACTTCATCGGATGCATTCAGTGGAAAATACAGAGGGGAGATTTATATACATAGAGAACATGAAACAATGGGTGTTACCATACACACTGTAATGAGAGTGATCACTTAAGGTGAGCTATTACCAGCAGGAGAGCCGGCGGGGGGGAGCGGGGGGGGGGGGGGGGCTTTTGTAGTGATAATCAAGGTGGGCCAGTTCCAGCAGCAACTGTAAACAGAACAATTATCATGTGACATTGTGAACAAAAGGGCTAATGTGATCCTTGGATGCATAAACAGATATCTTGAGTAGGAACAGAGAGGTTAATTTATCTGTTGGATTACTGTGTCCAATTGTGATGTCCACAATACATTGGAGTGGGCTTACAGAAGAGCCAGGAGAATGATGAAAGTTAGAAAATGAGAATGATGAAAGTTAGAAAACATGCCTTATAGTGACTGAGCTCCTTGCAGGGCTGGTGTAACCACTAGGCTAACTAGGCAGCCACCTAGGGCGCCAAGATTTGGGGGCACCAAAAAGTGGTGCCCCAAAATTTTTTTTACACTATTGCTTAGGGGCAGGTACCTGTCAGTCTCCAGTGCTCAGGCCGCGCCAGGGCCAGCAGCCTCTTCACCTCAGAGTCTCCCCCACTTGCACAGGGGCCACTCCTCTTCTCATGCTCTCCAGCCGCTGCAGCTGCCCAGGAGGACGTGGGCGGGGGGTGCCACCATGGAGGAGACGCAAGGGGCCAGGCTTTGCTGAGGCCCCGCACCTGCTGGCCGAGAGCAGCAGGAACCGGGGGCTGCCCGAGCCCAAGGTGGCGGCAGCCTCCGCAGCAGCAGGGGCAGGCGGGGAGCATAGGCACCCTAGGCTCGGGCCGCCCAGCTCCCCCTGAGCGGTGCCTGGTTCCTGCTGCTCTTGGCCGGCAGGTGCAGGGCCCAGCTGAGCCCGGCCCCTTGTGTCCCCTCCATGGTGGCGCCCCCGCCTGTGTCTTCACTGGCAGCCGCGGTTGTAGCGGCCGGGGAGCCTGAGAGGAGGAGGAGGAGAGGGGGAGACTCCGAGGTGAAGAGGCTGCTGGCCCTGGCGCGGCCTGAGCACTGGAGACTGACAGGTACCTGCCCCTGCCCCATCCCGGCACTGCCTGCCCCCCAGCCCAGTGAATGTTACCTGCCCCACCAGCCTCAGTGCCCTGCCCCATACTGTCAGCCACCCCAAGCTCACTGTGACACCAGCACCCCTTAGCAAAGAGCCCCCTGATCTTCACAAATAGCTGTCACCACAGGCCTGACAAACTCACTGCACCCCACACGTATCTTACAGGGCAGTTACCCACAAAGAGGAATGTGGAAGGGATCTACACAAGGCTGGTAACTTGTCAAGAGTGAGAATCTTTGTGAGATGTGTGCATGGGTAATATTGAAGGAATGATGTATTTACCTTAAAAGTCTGCTTTACAGACTTGGAGTAGAAATTAATCACCAGGGGATAATGGCCCTTTGGGGCAAGGGGGATTTGTCACCCTGCCTAACCTGGCTGGTGATGCAATGCAAGGCCCAATTGTTTAGCTTTGCACAATAGTAAGACTTTGAATGGGACACCATCAGAGGCAATGGCAAACAATTGAAATGCCTTAAAAGGTAAAAAAGAAACATTACAACATCCATTACCCATTCTGACAGGCTGTTTATAATGTTAAGTTTGCTAGTTTTCTGGGGGGGGGTGGGAGCACAAGGTGGAAGTTTCGCCTAGGGCGCAAAATATCCTTGCACTGGCCTTGGCTCCTTGAGTCTATTTCTTTAGCTTAACAAAGAGAAGGTTAAAGGGTGATTAGTCTTTAAGTACCTACATGGAGAACAAATGGATGATAATGGACTCTTCAATCTATCAGAGAAAGGTATAACATGATCCAATTGCTGGAAGTTGAAGCTAGACAAATTCAGACTAGAAACAAGGCGTAAATTTTTAACAGAGAGGATAATTAACCATTGGAACAATTTACCAAGAGTCATGGTGGATTCTCCATGACTGGAACATTTTGAATCAAGATACGCTCTCAAAATTATTTTGGTGGAAGTTCTGTGGCCTGTGTTTTAGAGGTCACACTGGATGATCACAATGGTCCCCTCTGGCTTTATAATCTATGAATTAGCTCTCAGTGTGATCCTAGATTGTACCATCTTGGATAATCCAACACTAGGTGTTTCTTGAACTGACTCTGCAGTTTCCACGGTATGCATCTGATGAAGTGAGCTGTAGCTCACGAAAGCTCATGCTCAAATAAATTGGTTAGTCTCTAAGGTGCCACAAGGACTCCTTTTCTCTCTCCCCTCTCTCTCCACCCATTTTGGTGATGGGAAGAAGCAGGAGACCAAGGCAAAAGGCAATTTAAAATTACCAAAGATAGACAAGAGTACTTGTGGCACCTTAGAGACTAACATTTATTAGAGCATAAGCTTTCGTGGGCTACAGCCCACTTCATTGGATGCATAGAATGGAACATATAGTAAGAAGATATATATATATATATACACACATACAGATAAGTTGGAAGTTACCATGCAAACTCTGAGAGGCTAATACATTAAGATGAGCTATTAGCAGGAGATAGTGATAATCAAGATGGCCCATTTCGACAGTTGACAAGAAGGTGTGAGGATACTTAATTTAGGGAAATAGATTAAATATGTGTAATAACCCAGCCACTCCCAGTCTCTATTCAAACCCAAGTTAATGGTATCTAGTTTGCATATTCATTCAAGCTCAGCAGTTTCTCGTTGGAGTCTATTTTTGAAACTTTTCTGTTGCAAAATTGCCATCCTTAAATCTTTTACTGAGTGGCCAGAGAGGTTGAAGTGTTCTCCTACCGTTTTTCGAATGTTATGATTCCTGATGTCAGATTTGTGTCCATTTATTCTTTTGTGTAGAGACTGTCCAGTTTGGCAATGTACATGGCAGAGGGGCATTGCTAGCACATGATGGCATATATCACATTGGTAGATGTGCAGGTGAACGAGCCCCTGATGGTGTGGCTAATGTGATTAGGTCCTATGATGGTGTCACTTGAATAAATATGTCGACAGAGTTGGCATCGGGCTTTGTTGCAAGGATAGGTTCCTGGGTTAGTGTTTTTGTTGTGTGGTGTGTGGTTACTGGAGAGTATTTGCTTCAGGTTGGGGGGCTGTCTTTAAGCGAGGACTGGTCTGTCTCCCAAGGTCTGTGAGAGTGAGGGATCATTTTTCAGGATAGGTTGTAAATCTGTGATGCACTGGAGAGGTTTTAGTTGGGGGCTGAAGGTGACAGCTAGTGGCGTTCTGTTATTTTCTCCGTTGGGCCTGTCCTGTAGTAGGTGACTTCTGGGTACTCTTCTGGCTCTGTCAATCTGTTTTTTCACTTCAACAGGTGGGTACTATAGTTTTAAGAATGCTTGATAGAGATCTTGTAGGTGTTTGTCTCTGTCTGAGTAATTGGAGCAAATGCGGTTGTATCTTAGAGCTTGGCTGTAGACAATGGATCATGTGGTGTGTCCTGGATGGAAGCTGGAGGCATGTAGGTAAGTATAGTGGTCAGTAGGTTTTTGGTATACGGTGGTGTTTATGTGACCATCACTTATTAGCACAGTAGTGTCCAGGAAATGGACTGCTTGTGTGGATTGGTCTTGGCTGAGGCTGATGGTGGGATGGAAATTGTTGAAGTCATGGTGGAATTCCTCAAGGGCTTCTTTTCCATGGGTCCAGATGATGAAGATGTCATTAATGTAATGCAAGTAGAGTAGGGGTGTTAGGGGACAAGAGCTAAGGAAGCGTTGTTCTAAGTCAGCCATAAAAATGTTGGCATACTGTGGGGCCATACGGGTACCCATAGCAGTGCCGCTGATTTGAAGGTATACATTGTCCCCAAATGTGAAATAGTTATGGGTAAGGACAAAGTCATAAAGTTCAGCCACCAGGTTTGCCATGACATTATCGGGGATACTGTTCCTGACGGCTTGTAGTCCATCTTTGTGTGGAATGTTGGTGTAGAGGGCTTCTACATCCATAGTGGCGAGAATGGTGTTTTCAGGAAGATCACCGATGGATTGTAGTTTCCTCAGGAAGTCAGTGGTGTCTCGAAGATAGCTGGGAGTGCTGGTAGCCTAGGGCCTGAGGAGGGAGTCTACATACCCAGACAATCCTGCTGTCAGGGTGCCAATGCCGGAGATGATGGGGCATCCAGGATTCCCAGATTTATGGATCTTGGGAAGCAGATAGAATACCCCTGGTCGGGGTTCCAGGGGTGTGTCTGTGAGGATTTGTTTTTGTGCTTTTTCAGGGAGTTTCTTGAGTAGATGGTGTAGTTTCTTTTGGTATTCCTCAGCCCTGGTCTACACTAGGAGTTTAGGTCAAATTAAGCAGCATTAAATCGATGTAAACCTGCACCCGTCCACACGATGAAGCCCTTTTTTTCTTTTTGACTTAAAGGGCTCTTAAAATCGATTTCCTTAATCCACCTCTGACAAGTGGATTAGCACTTAAATTGGCCTTGCTGGGTCGAATTTGGGGTACTGTGGACGCAATTAGACGGTATTGGCCTCCAGGAGCTATCCCAGAGTTCTCTATTGTGACCGCTCTGGACAGCACTCTCAACTTAGATGCACTGGCCAGGTAGACAGGAAAAGGCCTGCGAACTTTTGAATTTCAATTTCCTGTTTGCATGGTCACCTGCAGCTTGCCATGCTGGCCAGAGCTCATCAGCAGAGGTGACCATGATGGAGTCCCAGAATCGCAAAAGAGCTCCAGCATGGACCAAATGGGAGGTACGGGATCTGATCGCTGTATGGGGACAGGAATCCGTGCAATCAGAACTCTGTTCCAGTTTTTGAAATGCCAAAACATTTGTCAAAATCTCCCAGGGCATGAAGGACAGAGGCCATAACAGGGACCCGAAGCAATGCCGCGTGAAACTTAAGGAGCTGAGGCAAGCCTAACAGAAAACCAGAGAGGCAAACAGCCGCTCCAGGTCAGAGCCCCAAACATGCCGCTTCTATGATGAGCTGCATGCCATTTTAGGGGGTTCAGCCACCACTACCCCAGCCGTGTTGTTTGACTCCTTCAGTGGAGATGGAGCCAACACAGAAGCAGGTTTTGGGGATGAGGAAGATAGCTCACAGCAAGCAAGCAGAGAAACCGGTTTTCCCGACAGCCAGGAACTGTTTCTCACTCTGGACCTGGAGGCAGACCCCCCCAAACCCACCCAAAGCTGCCTCCCGGACCCGCCAGGCGGAGAAGGGACCTCTGGTGAGTGTACCTTTTAAAATACTATACATCGTTTAAAAGCAAGCATGTTTAATGATTAATTTGCTCTGGCATTTGCAGCTCTCCTGGATGTACTCCCAAAGCCTTTGCAAAAGGTTTCTGGGGAGGGCAGCCTTATTCCACCCACCATGGTAGGACACTTTACCACTCCAGGCCAGTAGCACGTACTCGGGAATCATTGTACAACAAAGCATTGCAGTGTATGTTTGCTGGCATTCAAACAACATCTGTTCTTTATCTCTCTGTGTTATCCTCAGGAGAGTGATATCATTCATGGTCACCTGGTTGAAATAGGGTGTTTTTCTTAAGGGGACATGCAGAGGTGCCCGTTTCTGCTGAGCTGTTTGCCTGTGGCTGAACAGAAATGTTCCCCGCTGTTAGCTAGGAGGCGGGGTTAGGGGTTAGCCACGTGGTGGGGGGAGGCAAAATGCAACCTTGGAATGAAAGCACATGTGCTGTGTATGTAATGATAACAGCAAGGTTTACCGTGAAAGAGTGTACCCATTGTTCTAGAAAATGTGTCTTTTTAAATACCACTGCCTCTTTTTTTTTTTCTCCACCAGCTGCATGTGTTTCAATGATCACAGGATCTTCCCCTTCCCAGAGGCTAGTGAAGATTAGAAGGCAAAAAAAACACACTTGTGATGAAATGTTCTCTGAGCTCATGCTGTCCTCCCACACTGACATAGCACAGACGACTGCGTGGAGGCAGACAATGTCAGAGTGCAGGAAAGCACAATATGACCGGGAGGAGAGGTGGTGAGCTGAAGAGAGTAAGTGGCGGGCTGAAGAGAGGGCTCAAACTCAGATGTGGCGGCAGCGTGATGAGAGGAGGCAGGATTCAATGCTGAGGCTGCTGGAGGATCAAACCAATATGCTCCAGCGTATGGCTGAGCTGCAGGAAAGGCAGCTGGAGCACAGACCACCGCTACAGCCCCTGTGTAACCAACCACCCTCCTCCCCAAGTTCCATAGCCTCCTCACCCAGACGCCCAAGAATGCGGTGGGGGGGCCTCCGGCCATCCGGCCACTCCACCCCAGAGGATTGCCCAAGCAACAGAAGGCTGGCATTCAATAAGTTTTAAAGTTTTAAACTTTTAAAGTGCTGTGTGGCCTTGTCCTTCCCTCCTCCACCACCCCTCCTGGTTCTTCTCTCCTCCACCACCCCTCCTGGGCTACTTTGGTAGTTATCCCCCTATTTGTGTGATGAATGAATAAAGAATGCATGAATGTGAAGCAACAATGACTTTATTGCCTCTGACAGCAGCGATTGAAGGGAGGAGAGGAGGGTGGTTAGCTTACAGGGAAGTAGAGTGAACCAAGGGGCGGTGGGTTTCATCATGGGTTTCATCATTTCCCAGGGTCATTACCCTTGATATCAGCAGATATTTGATTGCGTTGGCTGCTTGCATCACAGCAGCCCCCACAGTAGATTTGCCCACTCCAAATTGATTCCCAACTGACTGGTAGCTGTCTGGCGTTGCAAGCTTCCACAGGGCTATTGCCACTCGCTTCTCAACTGTGAGGGCTGCTCCTTTCTTGGTATTCTTGAGCTTCAGGGCAGGGGAAAGCAAGTCACAAAGTTCCATAAAAGTGCCCTTACGCATGCAAAAATTTCGCAACCACTGGGAATCGTCCCAGATCTGCAACACTATGCGGTCCCACCAGTCTGTGCTTGTTTCCCAAGCCCAGAATCGGCATTCCACCACATGAACCTGGCCCATTAGCACCATGATGCCCACATTGCCAGGGCCCCTGCTTTGAAAGAAGTCTGTGTCCATGTCCTCATCACTCACATTACCGCGCTGATGTTGCCTACTCGCCCAGTTTCACTTTGCCAGGTTCCGGTGCTGCATATACTGCTGGATAATGCGCGTGGTGTTTAATGTGCTCCTAATTGCCAAAGTGATCTGAGCGGGCTGCATGCTTGCTGTGGTATGGCATCTGCACAGAAAAAAGGTGCGGAACGATTGTCTGCCGGTGCCCTGACGGAGGGAGGGGCAACTGATTACATGGTTTACAGGGTTGGCTTACAGGGAATTAAAATCAACAAAGGGGGTGGCTTTGCGAGAAACTGAATGGCCCCCTCAAGGATAGAACTCAAAATCTCAAGGATAGAACTCAAAACTGGGTTTGGCAGGCCGTTGATTTCACAGAGGGAAGGAGGAGAAAATTAATACAAAACAAATCTGGTCTATTTCTTGTTTTGAGCCACTTCATCTATCTTTATACATCTTGCTGGCAGCAGACTGTGCAGTACGACAGCTAGCCGTCATTATCTCCTGGGTGCTCGGCAGAAGACGGTGCAGTATGACCACTAGCCATCATCTTCTGCTGGCTGGAGGTTAAAAGACAGCGCACTGCCGGTAGGACTGAATCGCCATGAGACGAAACAAGGGAAATGACCTGGCTGAGTCACTCCCATGTTTGCCCAGCTGCCCAATTAAAAGAGCACCCAGGACTATGTCGATGATGGCTACCAGTTATACTGCACTGTCTGCTGCCAAAAGGCAATTAACTGCTGCTGTGTAGCAATGCAGTACCACGTCTGCCAGCACCCAGGAGACATACAGTGATGGTTTGCTGAGCGGGCTCCATGTTTGCTGTGGTATGGCGTCTGCACAGGTAACTCAAGAAAAAAGGCGTGAAACGATTGTCTGCCCTTGCTTTCACGGAGGGAGGGAGGGAACGGGGCCCTGACAATATGTACCCAGAACCACCCGCGACAATGTTTTAGCCCCATCAGGCACTGGGATTTCTACCCAGAATTCAGATGGGCGGCGGAGATTGCGGGAACTGTGGGATAGCCACCCACAGTGCAACGCTCCAGAAGGCGACGGTTGCCTCGGTGCTGTGGACACATTCCGCCGACTAGATGCACTTAGAGCACACAATCAACTGTATAAAACCGCTTTCTACAAAACTGACTTCTATAAATTCGACCTAATTTCGTAGTGTAGACATACCCTCAGTGGGATCAGAGGATAATGGCCTGTAGAATGTGAGTTAGAGAGCTGCCTAGCAGCCTCTTGTTCATATTCCAACTTATTCATGATGACGACAGCACCTCCTTTGTCAGCCTTTTTGATTATGATGTCAGAGTTGTTCCTGAGGCTGTTGATGGCGTTGTGTTCAGCACGGCTGAGGTTATGGGGCAAGTGATGCTGCTTTTCCACAATTTCAGCCCATGCACGTCGACGGAAGCAATCTATGTAGAAGTCCAGTCTGTTTCAACCTTCAGGAGGACTCCACGCAGAATCCTTCTTTGTGTATGTCTGTCAAGGTTCCTTACCCACTCTGAACTCTAGGGTACAGATGTGGGGACCTGCATGAAAACCCCCTAAGCTTATTTTTACCAGCTTAGGTTAAAACTTCCCCAAGGTACAAACTATTTTACCTTTTGCCCTTGGACTTTATTGCTGCCACCACCAAGCGTCTAACAGATATACAACCGGGAAAGAGCCCTCTTGGAAGCATCTTTCCCCCCAAAATCCTCCCCAAACCCTACACCCCCTTTCCTGGGGAAAGCTTGATAAAAATCCTCACCAATTTGCATAGGTGAACACAGACCCAAACCCTTGGATCTTAAGAACAATGAAAAAGCCTACAGGTTCTTAAAAGAAGAATTTTAACTGAAGAAAAAAAAATAAAAGAATCACCTCTGTAAAATCAGGATGGTAAATACCTTACAGGGTAATCAGATTCAAAACATAGAGAATCCCTCTAGGCAAAACCTTAAGTTACAAAAAGACACAAAAACAGGAATCTACATTCCATTCAGCACAGCTATTTTATCAGCCATTTGAACAAAACAGAATCCAACGCATATCTAGCTAGATTACTTACTAAGTTCTAAGACTCCATTCCTTTTCTGTTCCTGGCAAAAGCATCACACAGACAGAGAGACAGGCTTTGTTTGTCCCTCCCCCCAGCTTTTGAAAGTATCTTGTCTCCTAATTGGTCATTTTGGTCAGGTGCCAGCGAGGTTATTCTAGCTTCTTAACCCTTCACAGGTGAAAGAGTTTTTCCTCTGGCCAGGAGGGATTTTAAAGATGTTTACCCTTCCCTTTATATTTATGACTGCGTAGTGTTGGTAGGAAGGATTCTGTGGGTTAGTATGTTGTTCAGAGGTGTGTTGGAAATATTCTTGGAGTCAGAGATGTTGAAAGTAGGATTCTAGGTCACCACAGAACTGTATCATGTTCATGGGCCTGGAGGGGCAAAAGGAGAGGCCCCGAGATAGGACAGACTCTTCTGCTGGGCTAAGAGTATAGCTGGAAAGATTAACAATATTGTTGGGTGGGCTAAGGGAAAAACTATTGTGGCTCCTTGTGGCATGTAGCAGTTTAAATAGTTTAGTTTCCTTTTTCCTTTGTAGAGAAGCAAAGTTTGTGTTGTAAATGGCTTGTCTAGTTTTTGTAAAGTCCAGCCACGAGGAAGTTTGTGTGGAAGGTTGTTTTTTTATGACAGTATCCAGTTTTGAGAGCTCATTCTTAATCTTTCCCTGTTTGCTGTATAGGATGTTGATCAGGTGGTTTCACAGTTTCTTTGAGAGTGTGTGGCGCAATCTCTCAGCATAGTCTGTGTGATATCTAGATTGTAATGGATTTTTTACCTTTAGTCCTTTTGGTGTGATGTCCATCTGTTTGCATTTGGAAAGAAAGACAAAGGATAGACAAAGATGCACTGTGCAGTGATAATAGTCTGATTCAAAACCCATTGACTTTAATGGGCTTTGGATCAGGCTCTAAATTAAAAGTGAAGCCAATTTTCTTATGGCCTAGTTCACTCTTGAGCTCAAGTCCCTGGAGATAAAAGGCCAGTTTATTAAACCACATTACCAGTCACCTATTTTTTATGATTGGTTGTTTTTAAGATAAACATATTGGGGTCTATAGGCATGCAAGGACTTTAGGTGTAATTCCTATTAATGCTAGAGGCAATGAAGTCACATAAATCCTTTTCAGCAATGGGAGAATGGAGCCCTTTGAGTGTCTCCTACATAGGTTAGAACTATCCCGTCACACGATAACAAGTTTATAGATGTTTTTATATTTTAGAGGCAGAGACAAGTTTTACATGAGATTTTTTTTACCTCTAAGTGTAGATGCAGTTAGTTTATTTTGGCTCCCAGCACACACAGATTTATGACAAAACAATAAATTAGAGTAGTCAGGTTTCCTTCAGGCACTCAGACTTTTTGAATCAGAAGAAAAAGTTGTAACAATTGCAGAATATTAAATAAAACTAAGCTAACGTGTGTGTATATGATTACTTATGTAAGCGCTTAGACATACAAATGCCTAAATACTAATGTCATTATTAAGAGTTACAGAGGTGATTCCAGCCAAATTAGTGAAAGATCATTGCAGTAACTATCTATGCAGGACTGAACATGATTGGGAATCTTGGATATTTCCCTGACAATATAAAGTACATTGAAATTTTATTTTTGGTGTGTCTCTGCAGACATAATTATTCTAACATCACATGAGATATCAGTTCAATAGACACGATATTTATGAAGACATTTGTGGCTAAACTTAGGAGAAAAACTTGTTTGTATTCTCATTTTCTTTTCACTTTTTTATTGAAGCTAAACACAGTTTAATCAAGTATGATTTGATTGCAGTTTTATGTGCACCTGGATATGAATATAAAGATTTAAATAGTATTGTGTTTTAACTCTGCAGATATTATAGTCATCCATAAATAATTCCAGCTGATAATGTGTGTTGGTAATAAACCCACTCTTGTACTGGCCAGGCCTCAGATTAATGCTATTTTTGAATGCTTATTTATTTAAATTGACATAAGGTAGAGGTAATCAATTTTTTCAGCAATCATTTTGTTGAAAAATGCCAATTTGTGAAATTGAAACTGTTTGTGAAGCATGATCAAGTTCAACAAGTTTCCTGACTTAACAAGAAAAGTTCAGAAAATGAAATCTTCAAAATGAAAAAATTCCTCATTCTTTTTTGTTGCTTGATGACTTTGTTTCAAAGTATAAGCTAATTAGACTGAAAAAAGGTCAAAAATCAACACAAAAATGTTTCAGTTGACCTAAAATGAAGAAATTTTTTCAGTTCAGATATTTGCAAGATTTTGATATTTTTTTTCTGATGAGAGATGAGTAATATTTTCAAACTCTCAAATAGTTGCTGGATGGGAACTGTTGCCTACCCAACTCTTGCTTAAAGTCAACCCCCCCAACCCCCCAAACTCAGACTCTGTCATCATTCACTCCCGCAGTCCTTCCCCTCAGGAAAAGCCTTGCAGTATGACCAAAGGATCAACAGATTTGGACTCTGGCAGATAACAAAGAAGCTGATATCAAAACTGAGGATGTCTCACTGAAAATGCCTGCCTCAAACTACCAAACATTTATTCAAACGTTTATTGGTTTGGTTACCTCATGATCTCATCTGGTATTGCACAAGGAGAGCAGCTGTCTCTGAGATAATCAGGAACCACCCCTGTCAGGGTTCTTTCCCCACTCTGAACTCAAGGGTACAGATGTGGGGACCCGCATGAAAGACCCCCTAAGCTTATTCTTATCAGCTTAGGTTAAAAACTTCCCCAAGATACAAACTTTGCCTTGGCCTTGAACAGTACGCTGCCACCACCAAGCGTTTTAAACAAAGAACAGGGAAAGAGACCACTTGGAGACATCTTCCCCCAAAATATCCCCCCACGCCCTACACTCCCTTTCCTGGGGAAGGCTTGATAAGAATCCTCACCAATTTGTACAGGTGAACACAGACCCAAACCCTTGGATCTTAAGAACAATGAAAAATCAATCAGGCTCTTAACAGAAGAATTTTAATTAAAGAAAAGGTAAAAGAATCACCTCTGTAACATCAGGATGGAAAATACTTTACAGGGTATTCAGATTCAAAACACAGAGGATCCCCCTCTGGGCAAAACCTTGAAGTTACAGAAAACAGGAATAAACCTTCCTCTTAACACAGGGAAAATTCACATAAAATAAAAGATAAACTAATCCGCCTTTCCTGGCTTACCTATGTTGGTTGCAATATTGGAGACTTGGATTAGGATGGATTGGAGAAGATGGATTCTGTCTGGCCTCTCCCAGTGCCAAGAGAGAACAAACATGTAAACAAAGAGCACAAACAAAAACCTCCCCTCCCACCTACCCCAGCCGCAAGATTTGAAAGTATCTTGTTCCTTTATTGATCCTTTGGGTCAGGTGCCAGTCAGGTTAGCTGAGCTTCTTAACCCTTTACAGGTAACAGGATGTTGCCTCTGGCCAGGAGGGATTTTATAGCACTGTAAACAGAAAGATGGTTATCCTTCCCTTTATTTATGACAACCCTATTTAACACATCAGTTAGAATTAGCATCTTAAAAACCAGAAGTTAAGACAGACCAAGGTGCACAAGCACTCACTGTGAGAGGCACCACTAACAAATGGGCCAGCCATATTCTTCACTGGCTTAAGTTTCTGATCAATCTTAAATTTAGCCCCATGTGAAGCACACTGTAAATGGATGAGCACAACCTTGCCTATAAATTTATTCAAAAAGGAGGATCAGAGAAGCTAATCAACACTAAAACAGTTTCTTGAGCAAAGGGCTAACCATTGTTTCTTTAAGGGAAGCTGGCCTCTGGCTATTCCAAAGGTAAGCCGTGATGATCCCCTCCAACAAAGACTCCCCAAACATCTCCCTCACCAAAATGTTTTGTAACAGATGGGATGGGGTGGTGTCTAACTCACATGATATAGCCTAATGCTCCTGAAGCACTTCCAGAACTTCATGGCGCAACAGTGACTGAAACTCCGAGAAAACCGTACATTTGTGTGTCAGCTGGTGGCCCCATCACCAGCCTGGAAGAACCAGCCGCACCCTGTTCAGTTTATGGCACTTGCACCAGGGCTCAGTTTATTAGTCCACATAAAAGAAAGGAAACATGAAACAACATAAAGTAATAGTCCTGTTCCCCACCTAACTTGTAGGGTCTTCAGACCTTCAACTGCTCACAGGTCAGGCTTGCCTCCTTGCCATCCTCTGCTGCAGCTATAGGAGAGCATGCTCACTGCCTTCTTCTGCTGCCAGGCACCCTCGTGGTGATGGACCCTCCTTTATACCCTCCTAGCTGGGAATCATTGGCCCCAATAACTTGCTGCTGTCCAGCTGATTTGGAGCAGCTGCCTGCTGGGCTCCTGTCCAGATCAGGGCTGGTTGCTTCCTGCCTTAAAGGGGCAGACGGCCCTGTTACATGCTCCTATTTCCCCCCACCCTCCGAGAGTGAAGTCCAAGATGGACTCTGAGTCTACCAAGTTTTCCCTCTCCTAAGAAAAAAAGTCTGCATTCACATGGGTGGCTCCAGATTGGTGGCAAACCGTAAATGTATATGGTTGCAGAGCCAGGTACAATTGCGGCAACCTAGGGTTCTTTTCTCTCATAATATACAGTTATTTTCAAGGGGCATGGTCAGTGATTAGAATGAAAGGTGCTCCAATCAGGTAATGCCTCAGCACCCTGATGGCCCACTTTATTGCTGCCACTCTGTCTCAACCACCGAATAGTTTTGTTCCAGCAGAAGAAGTTTTCTGCTCAGGTTTATAATGGGGTCATCTCCATCCTCAAACTCCTGAGAGAAGACAGCCACCTGGTCTGCATTTGGCAGCATCTGTCTGCAGGATAAAGACTTTAGTAATGTCTGGGCTACCTAACACCAGGGCACTGCAGCGGATCTGTTTTATTTCCCCAAAAGCATTCACATATGTGCAAGTCCAACTGTGGCACTCTGTATCTCAAAGCAGCACCCTGGAACCCCCATATTCACCTTATATAATTATGATATATTTCACACGAGGCATGCCATGTAAGATATCATATGAAAGGTCACAATCTGCTGAAACCCTTTGTTCTGTCAAAATATGTATAGTATGAGTGTGTGTGAAGTTGAGATTCTGCTGTATGGTTGTTACTGAAATGTGTTCTGAATTTGGGAGTTGCCCAGTGACAACAAAGTGATGCAGTCCCAGGAGGGTGTTACGTTACCATTAATCAGCGGGGGAGTTGTAAACAAGGAATTTACAATGCTGTAAGAGAGCTACACAAGCATCACACAATGGGGGATTGCTCAACTCTGTGATGCAACAAAGCCCACCAGGACATGTCTAAGCTAGTGTTTTCAAGGTACATGGAGTGAGAATATAAAATAGAGGACAGTGGCCCAATGCTTTTACCTTTCTCCTCCCCTACTTATGCTGGAAGCAACAAGAATGCTGGGAAGACCAAGACTTGAACTGAGAAGACTGGTCCCAGACTTAAAGGGGAAACCTGTATATTAAGAACTGTACCCTACCTGCAACATCCAGTGGGGTGAGAAAAACTGCTTGATCCCAATACTACCTAGTTTAATAGGGTTTAATATTTAGACTGTGTGCTCACCTTTTATTTTCTTTGGTAATTATCTTGGACCTTTTAGGCCTACCCCTTATAATCACTTAAAATCTACCTTTCTGTAGTTAATAAATCTGTTTAATATTTTACCTAAAACAGTGGGTTTTTTTGTTAAAGTGCTTGGAAAATCTCATCTTGGCTTACAAAGGCTAGTGTGTGTCTTCTCCACATCGAGGGAGAGAAGAGTGGGTAATAAACTTATACTGGTCAGAAGTCTGACCAAGGCAAGACAGTATAGTCTGGGGGTGCAAGGCTGGGGGCTTGGGAGACTTGCTGGTGCCTTTTTCTGTGTGATTCATGAGTGTCTCAGGAAGCACTCATGCAATTTAGCTGGGTCTGGGGCTCCACATGGCGTTGTGCTGAGTGATAACAGCATCTGGAAGGGTTTGCAGCTTGGCACTAGCAAAGCATTGTGTGAAAGCCCAGGATGGAGAGTTAATGAGGCACAGCAGTCTGATTTGTGTCCATTTATTCTTTTACGTAGAGACTGTCCAGTTTGACCAATGTACATGGCAGAGGGGCATTGCTGGCACATGATGGCATATATCACATTGGTAGATGTGCAGGTGAACAAGCCTCTGATAGTGTGGCTGATGTGATTAGGCCCTATGATGGTGTCCCCTGAATAGATATGTGGACACAGTTGGCAACGGTCTTTGTTGCAAGGATAGATTCCTGGGTTAGTGGTTCTGCTGTGTGGTTTGTGGTTGTTGGTGAGTATTTGCTTCAGGTTGGGGGGCTGTCTGTAAGCAAGGACTGGCCTGTCTCCCAAGATCTGTGAGAGTGATGGGTCATCCTTCAAGATAGGTTATAGATCCTTGATGATGCATTGGAGAGGTTTTAGTTGCGGGCTGAAGGTGGTGGCTAGTGGCGTTCTGTTATTTTCTTTGTTGGGCCTATGTAAAAGAATAAATAGACACAAATCAGACATCAAGAATTATAACATTCAAAAACCAGTCGGAGAACATTTCAATCTCTTTGGTCACTCGATTTCAGACCTAAAAGTGGCAATTCTTCAACAAAAAAAACTTCAAAAACAGACTCCAAGGAGAGACTGCTGAATTGGAATTAATTTGCAAACTGGATACAATTAACTTAGGCTTGAATAGAGACTGGGAGTGGATGTGTCATTACACAAAGTAAAACTATTTCCCCATGTTTATTCCCCTCCTCCCCCCACTCCCCATACTGTTCCTCAGATGTTCTTGTCAACTGCTGGAAATGGCCCACCTTGATTATCACTTGTCATAAATATAAAGGGAAGGGTAAACCCCTTTGAAATCCCTCCTGGCCAGGGGAAAGCTCCTCTCACCTGTAAAGGGTTAAGAAGCTAAAGGTAACCTCACTGGCACCTGACCAAAATGACCAATGAGGAGACAAGATACTTTCAAAAGCTGGGAGGAGGGAGAGAAACAAAGGGTCTGTGTCTGTCTGTATGCTGGGTCTTGGCCGGGGATAGACCAGGAATGGAGTCTTAGAACTTTTAGTAAGTAATCTAGCTAGGTATGCGTTAGATTATGATTTCTTTAAATGGCTGAGAAAAGAATTGTGCTGAATAGAATAACTATTTCTGTCTGTGTATCTTTTTTGTAACTTAAGGTTTTGCCTAGAGGGGTTCTCTATGTTTTTGAATCTAATTACCCTGTAAGATATCTACCATCCTGATTTTACAGGGGGGATTTCTTTATTTCTATTTACTTCTATTTTTATTAAAAGTCTTCTTGTAAAAAACTGAATGCTTTTTCATTGTTCTCAGATCCAAGGGTTTGGGTCTGTGGTCACCTATGCAAATTGGTGAGGCTTTTTATCCAACATTTCCCAGGAAAGGGGGGGTGCAAGTGTTGGGAGGATTGTTCATTGTTCTTAAGATCCAAGGGTCTGGGTCTGTAGTCACCTAGGCAAATTGGTGAGGCTTTTTACCAAACCTTGTCCAGGAAGTGGGGTGCAGGGTTTTGGGAAGTATTTTGGGGGGAAGGACGTGTCCAAACAGCTCTTCCCCAGTAACCAGTATTAGTTTGGTGGTGGTAGCGGCTAGTCCAAGGACAACGGGGGGAATATTTTGTACCTTGGGGAAGTTTTGACCTAAGCTGGTAAAGATAAGCTTAGGAGGTTTTTCATGCAGGTCCCCACATCTGTACCCTAGAGTTCAGAGTGGGGGAGGAACCTTGACATCACTACAAAAGGTTCCCCCCCAGCCCCTGCTCTCCTGCTAGTAATAGCTCACCTTACCTGGTCACTCTCATTACAGTGTGTATGGTAACATCCATTGTTTCATGTTCTCTGTGTATATTCCACTGAATGCATCCGATGAAGTAAGCTGTAGCTCACGAAAGCTTATGTTCAAATAAATTTGTTAGTTTCTAAGGTGCCACAAGTACTCCTTTTCTTTTTGCGGATACAGACTAACACGGCTGCTACTCTGCAATAGGTCATAAGAAGTACTTGTGTGCATGCAAAATGCACTTAGATCCCGAATTTGACTCTTAAAAATAAAATTAAAAAAATGAAAGCTCCTTCACTGAGAATGAATTCTTACTGAGGTTACAGCTGTCTTTCCTATCTAGCTGGGTTGGCTCCTTTAGGTGTGACTGAGTGCATTGTCCCAGTTTTTTGTTCTTGCACGGGTGGTGAAGCAACAAGGGGTAGGTGAAGGGGAGACACTCCAAGGACATTTTTATGGATGATCTCCAAAACTCTAAGGCCATTCCGGTGAGCAAACCTTACTCTTTATTTACATTTCATATTTTTAGTTTTTCATACATCATGGTTGACATACATTATGTCAGTTATGTAAAAATACTAGTTCTGCATCTTTTGCTCTTGAAATTCTCATTTATCTTTCACATCCCAGGCCAAATTCTGCACTTACATTCCAAGCATCCCTATTGACTTGAAATCAATGGAGTTGCACAAGATGTAAGCCAGGGCAGAATTTAACTCCCTGTGTTCAATATTCATTTTCTCCCTCCCCCCACATAGAAAAAGAAAAAGGGTTAAGGGTAGCGGGGGAGGGAGAGAACAATTAGAAACCTGATCCTTTGTCACATATATTCCATTCAAAATTAGTATTTGCTAATATTTACTTTTTTGATATAGTCTCTTTCTTAAAATTAAATAATAACGATAAATAATAATTCAAGGTTTTCAATTTGACCAAGGCTATATAGGTCTGTCTATGGGTTCTTGAGCTATTCATAAACCAGTTTAGCTCTGCACTTGTGTTGTAGAAGGATGGAATTATAGCTTTGCAGTAGATTAGGTTTCTTTGTATTATTCTATTTATATATCTAGTTGCTCTGTTATGCATTTTCTTCATACTATCTTATAAACTGATTGGGACATATCTCCTTTTCTATTGTGTGCATAAGTGCCCACCACAGTATGGATTTAAAAGCAAAATTAAATACGCAAAATCCCAGGCTTAGAAAATCAGTGGTGCTGCATTGTAATTCGGCCTACAGTTCTACATACCTACATTCATCTTATAAAGGAAATGCAATTAAAGACATGGATTGCTGAGAAATGGGAATTATATTCCACAAATAGTAATGTGTAAATTTCGCCCATTTCTGGCCCCATATGCCCTCCTTGAGCTTTACTGCAGAAAGCTCTCAATACACTAGACTATGTCATATCTAAGTTCATTTGGCACCTGTGTTTGTTTTCTGGCTCTGTGCCTTTGTGTCCTAAAATTATAGACACATAACCCTTGAATATGCTGTGTGACTTGAAACAACAAACACGCTATTGTTTCCCATGAGAGACATAATAGCGAGGGAAAATACTGAGTATTTGACTAAGCAATAAAATGTTATTCAAGCATCTTAGCATAAAGCAGATTCTAATACTATTCTTTTCTTACACTGTATTTGTTGAATTTGGTATTCATGGAAGTAGGGACTCATAAAACCGACTAAATACAAGCATAATGCAGGCAGGTACTATGCAAGTTTTCCCTCAAAGCTTTATCAGTCCACTTTCCTCTCATTTTGCTGCTGTTTCACTATTGGATCTCTGCAGTGGGGCAGAAATGTGGTTCTTTTTGTTATGTAGACAAACATACTAAGGTCGAGGATGAAACTGCTCTAGCTCTTTCACTTGACCTAAGCAGGATTTAAAAGGTGAAAGGTTAGTTCATTAATGCACCATATCCTCTAATCATCACATATCCAATCCAATAAAGGACTAGTGGAGATCAGAAAAAGTACAGAAATGTAACGGTTGGTCAGGTTTTAGGATTGAAGAGGGTGCAAGTTCCCTCTCCCAATATAACTTTTGGTTTATGGAACAATGTTGACTCTAGAGGATGCTGTAGGCCCCCCCTTTATGAATGGATGATTGTTGCGAGGACGGTCAGAAATCCAAAGCTTTATGGGCAAAAAGTATACCAGAAAGGAAGGTCCCAGCTAGGATTCTGGAAGAGGTGGTTGCCACCAAATATATATATTTACAATTATACAATGCTGAAAATCAGTTGCTTACCAATAGTGGTCATCAAACAAAAGTCCAACAGAACTGCACTCAGTGTGTTTGGTAGGGTAGCCACCTTTCTAATTCCCAGTAACCAGACTCCTTAGACTCTGCCCCCTTCCCTGACTCTTGGCCCCAAGGCCCACCCCGTCCCACCTCTTCCCCCAGGCCCGTCCCTGCTCCACTTCTTCTTCTGAGGCCCCATCCCTGCTTCACCTCTTTCCCCCAAGGCCCGGCTCCCATCACTTGCTCCTCTCCCCACCCTGCTCTACCTCCATCACTTGCTGGATCATCTCAAGGAGCCTGCCCGGAGGAGGCAACATAGCTGAGCAGCGGCTGGTGCAGATTAATGCCCGGAACATTCCCTTGCCCCACAGTAATTGGGTTTTTGGATGCCATTTAGGGTTGCCAGGTCCCCGAAACCTGAGCACCTGGCAACCTTAAATGACACCCAGATACAGAAGCCAAAAACCAGACTGTCCAGGTAAAAAACCAGACAGGTGGCAACCCTATTTGTTTGGGATATTTTGGGGTAGTCAGTTTAAATAAGGTAATCTCTTGTACAGGTCTAACTAAAAATTCAATAATCTCTAATCCCCTTTATCCCTGCTTTGGTCCTCCATACGGTCTTTCAGACCAATTTTGTGTGTTTTGTATGCATTTATATACTAATAATAAAAATGTAAATTAAAGAATCAGAAACTGATGGCATTACTTCATAATACTTCCCTGGAAGCATACATGCACAGAGAAAACATTTGAAAAAAATATTAGAAGCTCTAGGAAGCATGGAGTGTTTAATATCCAGATTAAATATTGGTAGAGCTTGAGTTCTTTTCCTGTCAGTCTATCTCCTGCTGTTGTAAAAGACTCCTGTCACAGATCTCCTGACCAATTATGTCTGCTGTAGCTTGGGAAGAATCCTCTGTATGGCTGCTCACTGTGCAATGGGTGATGAACAGTAGACTGCTCTGAATTATTATCATGGTAAACCCTTTATGGGTTTTAGAAACAATTAACTTATCTATTTTCTACTAGTCCTAAAGCTTTCTGGGTAGCACAAATGTAAATGTATTTTAACCTCAAATCCAATGTATAATTTTTGTGAAACTGGAAGTAGGGAACCAGCATGATTGGAAGATACATTTCAATTAATTCTTCCACCAATGCTTTATCTGTTCAGCATCAGAACCTTTTATAGTGTTAAAATTAACAATTATGCAGCTGATGGCTGGCTGAATCCACAAGGGGACCTGGAAAGGGCCTCAGATAACACAACATGTATAAATCATTCAGGAGAACAATTCATGAAAGAAAAGTTATCTGTGTTTTGGATGACATTGGAAGAACTAAATAGGAGTCAATTTGAAGAAGGGACATTTCGCTCCATTGTCCAGTATGGCTTTTGTGTGTGTGTGTGTGTTGTAATATACATTTTCAAAATTAATTAACCATTAACAGCAAGATAAATGTCTCTTCTTGTGCTAAGGAAATATTGGACTCAGTGGTGAAAGATTATTTCACATGAGTAGCACTCTTAAAGAAAGCTGTTGCCAGATAAGGTGGCAACAGTACTTTGAAGAGGAACAATGAGAAGTGACAGACAAGCCCATGTTTACCAAACTGAATAGAGGACTTGCAGGTTTCCACTCACTGATCAGTTACATAAGCATAGTGAATCCAGTCTGGAGTGATGTTTCACCAACCCATATCAGTGACAAAGTGGTAACTACTTCAGAATATAATAATATGCCGTGAAATCTTACTCCAGGCAGTAATGAATAACATTTTATGTTGCAGTTTTACGAAACACTTTAAAATACATCATTGGAACTGGTCTTATGTTTAAACATTTGGCAACTGCAAAGTATTTTTGTTCAGTGCCGTCTTCCCATGTTCAGGCTTTTGATTGCAGAGTGGCTGGGGTGTGGTGTGAATCTGCATGGCCCAAGCTTAAAATAATACTCCATTAACAGGGCCAGAAATGTGGCAATTGAAGGAAGATGTTCTTGTTCTACAACTAGCCTGGGGCTTAATCTGACATCTGCTCCCTGGGCGGAACTACATGGAGTTTCTTGTGTTGATTGGCCTCAGAACTGAGCCCCAAAAGAGATTAACATATTAATATAGGGAATATAGTACCAGTCTATCTAGTTTAGTACTCACCATGGTAAATCAGATCACAATCTTGCCAAGAATGTCCAAATACCTTTTCCTGAAATGTTGCCTTCCAAAATACAATAAACTAGGAGAGAGAATTTTTATACTGTAAGAAGGGTGAGATTGGTGTCACCATAAGAGTTGTGCAAATAACTGATTTTTTGGTTTTCTGGCTGGACTGAAACATTGAAAAATTTTTGCGTCTACCTGAGACCAAAAAAATTCATATTTTTCAGCAAACCAGAAAATTTTTTAAAAAATCATTTCAGGTTGAACAGAATGTTTTGTTTAGCTTTAGAGGTTTTTTAATCTTTTAAAAAATTAAATTGAAGTAAAAATAAAAATGTAATTTCAAATCACAAATCAAAATGTTTTATTTCAAAAATGTCAAAACAAAACATTTAAAGAAATCAGGAAAAAATTACCGCACTAATTTGGTGAATTAAACAAGTAAATAGCCAACTAACTATAGGTAGATTAAGAATAGTGGAGCGGAGTTGATGTGTATTCTTGGTTTATTTATATTTTAAAAATTGTATATATTATTAAATGTTTTAAAATATATATTAAAATACAAATAAACCAAGAATATTCTTGTTCTACCCATAATTAGTTGACTATTTAGTTGTATGTTTCAAATGTATTAGAATTCTTTGTCTTTCATTTATTTTCCTGTATGGATATTTAAATGTACTCTTCTGGGTGGCTCTGACTGTACAACATGTAAGATATTTTTATGTGACTTATTTTTATCTTTGATATACATTAGCAGTAATATTAATTGGTCAAGGAGCCGCCATCCCCTCTAGTTTGCAGTACAAGAATGTTCACATTCATGAATAAATTTAACGAGGACATATGAGCATCTTGCATATTTTTCCATTCAAATACAAACACTTCTAATTACAAACCTGATGGAACACTGGTGCAGAAAATACCTCGTTCAAATGATAAGTTTTCTTTAACTGTCGGAAAAATGTTTGCTAATGTACAGAAAAAAATGCTTTGTATTAACTTTGACACACTTTGCTGTACACTTCTTCCTAATGACACTCAACAGGCTTTGCTTTTTGTTGCATCTGCCAAGTAGTGGCAAGACACTAGAGAAGCAATAGAGTCTGTCAAGGTTCCTCCCCCACTCTGAACTCTAGGGTACAGATGTGGGGACCTGCATGAAAAACCTCCTAAGCTTATCTTTACCAGCTTAGGTCAAAACTTCCCCAAGGTACAAAGTATTCCACCCGTGGTCCTTGGAATGGTCGCTACCACCACCAAACTAATACTGGTTACTGGGGAAGAGCTGTTTGGACGCGTCTTTCCCCCCAAAATACTTCCCAAAACCCTACACCCCACTTCCTGGACAAGGTTTGGTAAAAAGCCTCACCAATTTGCCTAGGTGACTACAGACCCAGACCCTTGGATCTTAAGAACAATGAACAATCCTCCCAACACTTGCACCCCCCTTTCCTGGGAAATGTTGGATAAAAAGCCTCACCAATTTGCATAGGTGACCACAGACCCAAACCCTTGGATCTGAGAACAATGAAAAAACATTCAGTTTTTTACAAGAAGACTTTTAATAGAAAATAGAAGTAAATAGAAATGAAGAAATCCCCCCTGTAAAATCAGGATGGTAGATATCTTACAGGGTAATTAGATTCAAAAACATAGAGAACCCCTCTAGGCAAAACCTTAAGTTACAAAAAAGATACACAGACAGAAATAGTTATTCTATTCAGCACAATTCTTTTCTCAGCCATTTAAAGAAATCATAATCTAACACATACCTAGCTAGATTACTTACTAAAAGTTCTAAGACTCCATTCCTGTTCTGTCCCTGGCAAAAGCAGCATACAGACAGACACAGACCCTTTGTTTCTCTCCCTCCTCCCAGCTTTTGAAAGTATCTTGTCTCCTCATTGGTCATTTTGGTCAGGTGCCAGCGAGGTTACCTTTAGCTTCTTAACCCTTTACAGGTGAGAGGAGCTTTCCCCTGGCCAGGAGGGATTTCAAAGGGGTTTACCCTTCCCTTTATATTTATGACACGCCCCCCAAATCTCAGCTAGGGTGAAACTCTGGCTGGGATTTCTTCCTGGAGCTCTAGGAAAAACAGAGTTAATAAGACACATGCATCTCTAAATATACTACCAAGTACATAAAGACTAACAATATTTTCCACATCTCAAGGACGATTTTAACCAGTTGATTCTGGGAAACTTTCACGGGAGAGTGCATCAGCCACTTTGTTAGAAGCTCCTGAGATGTGTTGGATGTCGAAATCAAAATCTTGGAGAGCTAAACTCCACCGAAGAAGTTTTTTGTTAGTTTCTTTGACGGTGTGAAGCCATTTTAGTGCAGCATGGTCGGTTTGCAGGTGGAAACGCCGTCCCCAAACATATGGGCGTAGCTTTTCCAGAGCGTAGACAATGGCATAACATTCTTTTTCAGTGACTGACCAGTTGCTTTCCCTCTCAGACAGTTTTTTGCTGAGAAACACTACAGGGTGGAATTCTTGATCAGGTCCTTTTTGTATTAAAACTGCTCCCACACCACGCTCGGATGCATCTGTGGTTACTAGGAACGGTTTGTCAAAGTCTGGGGCCCTTAGTACAGGGTCAGACATGAGTGTCGCTTTAAGCTTGTTAAAGGCCTTCTGACACTTTCCGGTCCACTGAACAGCATTTGGCTGTTTCTTTTTGGTTAGGTCTGTCAGTGGGGCAGCGATTTGGCTGTAGTGCGGTACAAATCGTCTGTAATAACCGGCCAAGCCTAAGAAGGATTGAACCTGTTTCCTTGACTTTGGGACAGGCCACTTTTGGATAGCATCCACTTTGGCCTGTAGGGGGCTGATAGTTCCTTGACCCACCTGGTGTCCAAGGTAAGTCACTCTGTTTAGGCCTATTTGACACTTCTTAGCCTTAACAGTTAGTCCTGCCTCCCTTATGCGCTCAAGGACTTTTTGTAGATGTTCCAGGTGGTCTGCCCAGGAATCCGAAAATATGGCCACATCGTCAAGGTAGGCGACTGCATATTCTCCTAATCCCGCTAGGAGACCATCTACAAGTCTTTGGAAAGTGGCGGGTGCATTTCGCAGCCCGAAAGGGAGTACATTAAATTCATACAGCCCGAGATGTGTGATGAAGGCTGACTTTTCCTTGGCAGATTCATCTAGCGGTACCTGCCAGTACCCCTTTGTTAAGTCCAAGGTAGAGATGAACTGGGCCCGTCCCAGTTTCTCTAACAGTTCATCTGTGCGTGGCATTGGATAGTTGTCTGGGCGAGTTACAGCATTTAGCTTACGGTAGTCCACGCAAAAACGTATTTCCCCATCTGGTTTGGGAACTAGAACCACTGGAGATGCCCATGCACTTTCAGAGGGGCGGATTACACCCATCTGTAACATATCCTGGATCTCCCGTTCTATAGCAGTTTTAGCTTGAGGAGACACCCGGTAAGGTTGGACCCTAATTGGGTGAGCATTACCTGTGTCAATGGAGTGGTATGCCCGTTCAGTCAGTCCTGGGGTGGCTGAGAACGTTGGCGCGTAGCTAGTGCACAGCTCCTGGATCTGCTGTCGCTGCATACGCCCAAGGGTCATGGAGAGGTTCACCTCTTCCACACCACCAGCACATTTCCCTTCGTAGTAGACACCTTCAGGCCACTCAGCATCATCTTCTCCCTGGGCTGTAAACTGACAAACCTTTAATTCTCTGGAATAAAAGGGCTTTAGAGAATTAATATGGTACACCTTAGGCTTTCGGTTGGAGGTGGGGAATGCTATGAGATAATTAACAGCTCCCAGGCGCTCCTGGACCGTGAATGGCCCTTCCCACGATGCTTCCATTTTATGGGCCTGGAGCGCCCTTAAGACCATGACCTGGTCTCCTACTTTGAAGGAACGCTCTCTGGCATGTTTATCATACCAGGCTTTTTGCTCTTTTTGAGCATCCTGTAAGTTTTCTTTAGCAAGGGCTAAAGAGGTTCGGAGGGTGTTTTGTAGGTTAGTTACAAAGTCCAGAATGTTAGTTCCTGGAGAAGGTGTAAATCCCTCCCATTGCTGCTTCACCAACTGCAATGGCCCCTTAACCTCACGGCCATATACAAGTTCAAATGGGGAAAACCCTAAACTGGGAGGTGGTACAGCTCTGTAGGCAAAGAGCAACTGCTGCAACACTAGGTCCCAATCATTGGAGTGCTCATTTACAAATTTACGTATCATGGCCCCCAAAGTTCCATTAAACTTCTCCACCATGCCATTTGTTTGATGGTGGTAAGGAGTGGCAACCAAGTGATTTACCCCATGAGCTTCCCAAAGGTTTTTCATAGTTCCTGCCAGGAAATTAGTCCCTGCATCTGTGAGGATGTCGGAGGGCCAACCTACCCTGGCAAAAATGTCTGCTAGTGCCTGGCACACACTTTTAGCCCTGGTGTTGCTTAGAGCTACTGCTTCCGGCCATCGGGTGGCAAAATCCATGAAAGTCAGTATGTACTGCTTTCCTCTGGGTGTCTTTTTCGGAAAAGGACCCAGAATATCCACAGCTACTCGTTGAAATGGAACTTCAATGATGGGGAGTGGCTGGAGAGGGGCTTTGACCTGGTCTTGGGGTTTTCCCACTCTTTGGCACACCTCACAAGACTGGACATAGGTAGAAACATCCTTGCCCATTCCCTCCCAGTGGAATGATCCCCCCAAACGGTCTTTGGTCCTGTTCACCCCAGCATGGCCACTAGGGTGATCATGGGCTAAGCTCAAGAGCTTGGCCCGGTATTTAGTTGGAACCACCAACTGTCTCTGAGGATGCCAGTCTTCCTGGTGTCCACCAGAAAGAGTTTCCTTGTATAAAAGTCCTCTTTCTACAACAAACCTGGATCGATTAGAAGAGCTGAGAGGCGGTGGGTTGCTCCGTGCCGCCGTCCAAGCTCTCTGGAGGCTTTCATCTGCTTCCTGTTCGGTCTGGAACTGTTCCCTTGATGCTGGAGACATCAGTCCCTCATTGGATTGTGGACCTAGGCTTGGTCCCTCTGGAAGCAATATAGGGGATGGAGCTGTTTCTGTTGACTGTGAACCGCTCTCCGCTGGTGCACTATGTTGGGATTCAGGCTCCGGCTGAGCCTCTTGTGTAGGGTTATCGGCTGCTGCCAGTTCAGGTTCAGTGGGGCCCTCTGGTGTTGAGGTTGCAAGTACTGGATTCAGTGCTGACACAGGGTCTGGTGTGGGTTGTTCGGCTGGTTCCGGTTCTGGGACTGGTTCCGTCTGGGTCTCTGGGACTGGATCCACTACTGCTGTTGCAGACATTGGCCTAAGGTCCAGGTCCATCACCTCTGACTGGGTCCTGATAGCAGTTTCCGGAACAGAGCTAGGCCTCACGGCTTGTTTAGCCTGGCTGCGGGTGACCGTTCCCACCCTCTTGGCCTGCTTCACATGATTGGCCAAGTCTTCCCCCAACAGCATGGGGATGGGATAATCATCATAGACTGCAAAAGTCCACATTCCTGACCAGCCCTTGTACTGGACAGGCAACTTGGCTGTAGGCAAATTGAAAGAGTTGGACTTGAAGGGTTGAATCGTCACTTGGATCTCTGGGTTGATTAAATTGGGGTCCACTAAGGAAGCATGGATAGCTGACACTTGTGCTCCGGTGTCCCTCCACGCGGTGACCTTCTTCCCGCCCACACTCACAGTTTCCCTCCGCTCTAAGGGTATCTGGGAAGTATCTGGGCCTGTGGACCTCTGGTGTGATTCCGGTGCAATGAACTGTAATCTGTTGGGGTTCTTGGGGCAGTTGGCCTTTACATGCCCCAGCTCGTTACATTTAAAACATCGTCCAGCTGACGGGTCACTGGGGCGAGGAGGGTTGCTGGAGAACGGGGTGGCAGGACGATAAGGGGTCTGGAGGGTTCTTTGGGAGGTAGGTGGGGCCTTGGGCGGCCCCCGGTAATAGGGTGTGGTCTGGGGTGGTCCCTTCTGGTCTCCGCTCCAACTGCGACCAGTTTTCTTCTTCTCTGCCACCTCCACCCATCTGGCTCCAATCTCTCCTGCCTCGATTACAGTTTTGGGTTTCCCATCTAGGATGTATCTTTCTATTTCCTCAGGAACACCCTCTAAGAACTGTTCCATTTGCATTAGGAAGGGCAAATTTACTGGAGATTCAACACTTGCTCCTGATATCCAGGCATCCCAATGTTTCACAATGTGGTAGGCATGTCGGGTAAATGACATGTCTGGTTTCCACCTTAGGGCTCTGAACCTCCGACGAGACTGCTCGGGTGTTATCCCCATTCTGACTCTCGCCTTGGATTTAAACAGTTCATACTTGTTCATGTGTTCTTTAGGCATTTCAGCTGCCACCTCAGCTAAGGGTCCACTGAGCTGCGGCCTCAGCTCTACCATGTACTGGTCAGTAGAGAGGTTGTATCCAAGGCAGGCCCTTTCGAAGTTTTCTAGGAAGGCCTCAGTATCATCGCCTGCCTTGTAGGTGGGGAACTTTCTGGGATGGGAAGTGGTACTTGGAGAAGGATTACTAGGGTTTGTTGGGATATTCTGCTGAGCCTTTATCTTCTCCATCTCCTCCACATACTTCCTCTCTTTTTCCTTCTCCTCCAGTTCTTTGTCCCTCGCTTCCATAGCTCTCCTGTGAGCAGCCGCTTGGTGTTGTTCTGCCTCCCTTTCTTGTTCCTTCTTCAGCCGCATGAGTTCTATCTGTCTTTCATGTTCCCTTTGTCTTTCCTCAGCCTGAAATTTGGCTAATTCCAGCTGTAGTCGAGCTGAGGATTTGGTCATTCTAACCTCTCTGTTTTTAACTAACTTTACACCCGAGGTTTAGAAATAAACAAACAAAACTTGGCTGTAAAATTTTGTTGTGCTGGAATAGAATACCTATTCTCTGATAGTGATTGTCAGCCTACAGAAAAAGACAATTCCCTTGTCTCTGCTCTGGGCCCAACTTAAAGCAAAAAACCTCCAACTACTTGGAAACCTGCTTACCCAGCCCAAAGAAAAAGCAAATGGGTAGAACACACACCCCCTATTTACTTTTAGGAAGAAAAGAAAAAAAAAACCTCTGGGTTGGAAGACTGTGAATTTCCCTGCAGGAGTTAAGTACCCTGCCTCCAGGCAAAGAAAACCTGCAATTCACAAGATAATCCCCTTTTGTCTCTGCTTGGCCACAAAGCAGACAAAACAATCTGCTTTCAGTTTCAACTGCTTTCTGGACTTCCCTTCCAAAGGAAAAAATAATTTCTTTTTAAAATCTGTATTTCTAGTTCAAAAAATCTCAACTGGATCTCAAAATGATTTCAGGTTAATCCCACCACTATGCCACCATGTCAAGGTTCCTCCCCCACTCTGAACTCTAGGGTACAGATGTGGGGACCTGCATGAAAAACCTCCTAAGCTTATCTTTACCAGCTTAGGTCAAAACTTCCCCAAGGTACAAAGTATTCCACCCGTGGTCCTTGGAATGGTCGCTACCACCACCAAACTAATACTGGTTACTGGGGAAGAGCTGTTTGGACGCGTCTTTCCCCCCAAAATACTTCCCAAAACCCTACACCCCACTTCCTGGACAAGGTTTGGTAAAAAGCCTCACCAATTTGCCTAGGTGACTACAGACCCAGACCCTTGGATCTTAAGAACAATGAACAATCCTCCCAACACTTGCACCCCCCTTTCCTGGGAAATGTTGGATAAAAAGCCTCACCAATTTGCATAGGTGACCACAGACCCAAACCCTTGGATCTGAGAACAATGAAAAAACATTCAGTTTTTTACAAGAAGACTTTTAATAGAAAATAGAAGTAAATAGAAATGAAGAAATCCCCCCTGTAAAATCAGGATGGTAGATATCTTACAGGGTAATTAGATTCAAAAACATAGAGAACCCCTCTAGGCAAAACCTTAAGTTACAAAAAAGATACACAGACAGAAATAGTTATTCTATTCAGCACAATTCTTTTCTCAGCCATTTAAAGAAATCATAATCTAACACATACCTAGCTAGATTACTTACTAAAAGTTCTAAGACTCCATTCCTGTTCTGTCCCTGGCAAAAGCAGCATACAGACAGACACAGACCCTTTGTTTCTCTCCCTCCTCCCAGCTTTTGAAAGTATCTTGTCTCCTCATTGGTCATTTTGGTCAGGTGCCAGCGAGGTTACCTTTAGCTTCTTAACCCTTTACAGGTGAGAGGAGCTTTCCCCTGGCCAGGAGGGATTTCAAAGGGGTTTACCCTTCCCTTTATATTTATGACAGAGTCCCCCAACCAATACCTTCTATGCACTCTGTTGGTCCTCCAAAAAACCCAAACCAATCAAACCTAGCCAAGACCTGATCTATACCGTCATGGTGTATATTTAACAGAGATAAAATAATGGCATTCATTGGAAACTATCCACACAAAAACCAGACATACTACAAAAAGCCTCTTTCTTTTGGTGGCTCATAATAGTTGAAGGCCCATATTCTGTTGTACCAGAAGGACAGGGGGCTGTCTGGCTCTCTGATTCACAGGACAGAGCTGTACTCTGCTAACATCCTGCATGGGTTAGAGCATCTTGGAGGCTGCTCTAATTTTATACCAGCTGGCTACAGTCCTTAAGGGACAGTATGCCAGCTGAACAGAGTATCCCACTGTGTGCCAGGGATAAAAGGAGTGGCTCAGAGGCCAGGTAAATCGCCTCATGCTAAGAGCTCTTCCATGCCTGGGAAATTGTCAGCTGGCTAGGTCCAACTGCTTTCCAGTTCCTTTGCACCGCTCCAGTACATGGGTCACTTTCATGGAGGAGATAAGTCAGTGGTCTAGGGCCAGGTCTACATTATAAACTTACATTGGTATAACTATGTTGCTCAGGGATGTGAAAAATCCACACCTCTCAGCAATGCAGTTATAGTGACCTAACCCCTGGTGTAAACAGAGCTCTGTTGACAGGAGAGCTTCTCCCATCGACATAGGCTACGCCTCTCATGGAGGAGGATTAACTATGCTGATGAGAGAAGCTCTCCCTCAGTGTAGTAGATCGGCCCTCAGAATCAGATTTGAAATTTCTAGGCTCACTGGAACCACAGGCTTGAATGCTGGCAGTCGACTCAGCCATTGGTCATTCAGGGACAGAGAGCTGTGGTTTGAGAACTAAGATTTCTTGAATTCTAATCCTGGCTCTTACACTGCTCCCTCTTTCACCAGGGGAAAGTTGTTTATTCCTTTCTGATGTAGTTTCCTATCCGTATGACTGAGACAATAACACTTATTTAGCTCCCTCACATGGGTGCCATAAGGATGAATTAGTTAATATTTATAAAGCACTTTGAAAATGTTAAGTGCTATGTATTACTCTTATAGATAATTATATTTCTATGGAACCAACTGTGTAGGGCTTTTTTGGATCCAAGTTTACACAGAGAGAACCTGTCTACTCGGCATGGATATTAAAAATCCTAGGGCACTTTTCATAAGAGTGAAGGTTTGCCTTAATGTCTTTGGCCATACCTTTGCCTCCTGGCTCCTAGCATTGCACATTGTACTGAATGCTTACCTTCTGTCTTGCAACCCACAGTTGCCTATATTTCAGTAATGGGGTAAATGATTCCTTAGATAGTACTAGAGCTAAAATGTGTATTAATTAATATAGGTGTTGATTTCTCCTTTTTTCTGTTTGGAAAATGTCCACAAACAGATTCCAAAATTCTCAGATTTATTCATCATTCAAAATTAAAGTTTTTCCCATTTTTTTCTGTATTAATATCTCACACACAGTTGATTGTGAATATTTAACATTTGATCTTCAAAATTCCTGTTGTTAATTACCTAAGTCAGGTGATATTGTTTCTGTTCCCTGGGTGGATAACTTGCCAACACAGTGCAGATTCCAGGTTTCAAATATAACAAGTGATTGTACAGTTCAGAATTTGCTTCCAGTGACTATAAGAACATTTGAGCTTACCATTCACATTTCAAGAAGTATTTTTCTCAGTAAAACTTGAGAGATTGATATTCGTGGAAGGCAGACATGGAAGGGTTGACGATATATTCAAATTGAAATTCCTTGTCGATATCAGGTATTTTTTTTCTATTCTTACTTCAGCTGTAATATGGATATAGTTAGTAAAACTCTTTAGGATAAAAGACACTATATCAGTGTAAGGCCTTATTTTTAATAGGAGCTATAAATTTTCTTTGTGGGGAAAACAGACCCCTACACTAATTTCCTAAATGGTTAACAATTATAAAGCCTTATTATTCAGTTATATTCAGAGAATACCAAGACCCACACTTATCAATCCACTGGTCTAAGTTTCCATTTATTGCTGATGACTTCTAGTCCATAAAGAAATCTGTTCATTCTCAAGCCTCACTCTTATGAACATTTTTTGTTTAGATTTAGGTTTTGCATTTTTATATTGTTGTGAACCAAATGGTGGGTTATAGACAGGATATTCTTTTCTTGCAATATTTCATTTTTCAGTGCACTTCTGCCAAACAGGATTATTTCTGCCTACCAATATATAGGTGGTCTGTCTGGCTGGATGAGCTAGATGCTGCCTGTCTCTAAGAGGTGTAAGTAAACTCTGTTCCAGATTATGGTTTTTGATTTATTGTGTTACTGAAGATTAGCCCTAAGGAGCAAAATTTTAATATAATTTAATTTTCTAAATTCTTTTTAAGATCTTCGGAGAGGGTCTTATAGTTAAAGGTACAGGACTGAGACTCTGGAGCTCTCGGATTAATTCCCAGCTCTGCCACAGACTTCCTATGTGACCTTGGGCAAGTCACTTCAATACTCTGCATCTTAGTCACTAAGGCTGGGAATTATTTTGGGGAAGTTCTATGGCCTGTGCTATACAGGAGGTCAGACCAGATGATCACAGTGGTTCCTTCTGGCCTTAGAATCTATTGTATTGATTTCCTATCCAGTGAGTTTTCCAGATTTCAAACGTTTTTTCTCATCCCAAATTCTGGCAAAAATGCAAAATCTCAAAAATGTTTACCAACCGATAACCCGAAAGAATTTCAGATTGAGTCAATCAAAATGTTTTGTTTCAATAATTTTAAAATCTTTCATTTTTATTTTGGCCTTTAAAAAGTTAACCCTTTTTAGTGTAAATAAACTAACATTTCAATTTCAAACTGGATCATGAAACTTTTTCATTTTGAAAATGTCAGAAAGGGATGTTGTAACATTTTTTTAACTGGGAGATTTGTCAAAACCAACCATTTCAGCATTTTCTGACAAAACAATTTTGTTGGAAAATTCCCAATCAAGTCTGTCAGTTACTTATCTGTAAAAGGGGGTCATAATACTTCCTTTTGCTTCCACTCTGTGGGTCTATTCAGATTGTAAGTTCTTCAGGGCACAGACTGCCTCTTACTATACATAGTCACAGAGTCCATGTCACACATGTATTGTGGTCATCAACTCAATGAAGGAAGAAGAGCAGAAAAATCAGGTGTCTATTAAAATATTAATAATACACTAGTTCAATTTTAAGGTCCCATAAGAAGTAATAGTTAAAATTATAACAACCACTTTATAAATTCACCCATAAAGGACAGAAAAAGTTCTAACTGCAACCCTTATCTTCATAAATGATGCATTTCAATATGGGTATCTGACCTCTGCATATGGTTTCACATATCATGACTGTATTTTAGTGCTAAGAGACTTTTGTTGACATTTATCCTGCATTCTGTTACGTCTCCTTGGCACATCACACATTTCGCTCCTCTTTCATCTCTGAAGAGCAGAAATGTTCTGAGATCCAGGCTGGTGTCAGTTAAGGATAGAAGCCATCACTAAACTGACATATATGGCAATTGGCAGAGATACAAATAAAAGTGGTATTTGTGTGTCAGGATGTTGGTGGGTGATTTGTGAGAAAAAAACATTCTACTGGATGCTGACCACATCTTTCATGTCTGCCATTTAGTCCTGTGACTCCTTCTTACTCATTGTTTTTGTGCTAATCTTCTTCATGATATTAAGAATATATGCAGTTGCTTGTGCACCTATTGTATATACAAATATCTATGGTTAGAAAGGGGGATTCTTGCTATGTTCTTATTTAAAATGGCACTGTCAGGGTTACAGTACATGATTTTTAAAATGATCCTTTGCACTCACTATTGTCCATCCATTTGTGCAAGAGCTTTCTTCTCTGCAGATCCTGCTGTCTGAAACAGCCTTCCAGTAGCTCTGTGCTCTGCAAACCCCATAGAGGGATTTCATCACAGTCTCAGTTCCACAGATTTGGAATGTGATCCAATGCTCATTGAAGTCAATCAAAAGGCTCCCTTTTACTTCAGTGGTCATTGCACCAGGCCCTTGGAAAGGGCACGATGGGAAGGAGAAGAGGGGATGGCCAAACTATGCTAGTTTCTATCCCCATAGCCAATCAGCAGCTCAAATCAGTTCACTTTGCTGCTGATGGAGTCTGCAGTGATGTAGACTGCTCCCTCTCAGTGGGCTGAAGCATTCCTTGGAGTGGATTCTGGAGGAGGTTGGTGGTGAGGGCGCCCCTGTCAGCACATCTCCTATAGTTTATCACTACAAAAGTTTTTTTTCTCCTGCTGATAATAGCCCACCTTAATCGATTGGTCTCGTTAAGAGTTGGTATGGGGACCCCCATTTTTTCATGTTCTCTGTATATCTAATCTAATCTATCTATCTATCTATCTTCCTACTGTATTTTCCACTGCATGCATCTGATGAAGTGGGCTTCAGCCCACGAAAGCTTATGCTCAAATAAATTTTTTAGACTCTAAGGTGCCACAAGTACTCCTCGTTCTTTCTGCTGATTCAGACTAGCATGGCTACCACTCTGAAATCTGTCTCCTATCGTTGTTAGTGGGAGCTGGTAAGCGGGTCAAAATATGGAGGCAAGGGATCTCACATGGATGCCCTTTGTCTCAGGAGGCTCCCATGAGGGATGTGCAAACTTTGTCAGCCTGATGGGAGAATTTAGAAGAAACTTCATCGTTTGACCCTTTAAGAGTTTCCCTACATATTTATTCCTGTGTGGGGAAGACTGGGGCCAATAGGTTTTTTAAAATTTATTACTTTATTTTATTGCTTACATTAACTCTATAAAACAGTTTAAGATACAATCAGGATGCAAAATGTTACACTGAACAAAATTGTATTATATATGTGCAGTATATAATATTCAGAAAGTTAAAGGGGAAATTTGTTGATTTCACTTGAAAGGTAACCGTAACATTTTGCCTGTTGCCATTTCCTGCTCTATTCTTATTCTACCTGTACATCTAGAAACTGCATAATCCAAGCTGTAAAAGAGAAAAATGAAACCTGAAATGTTGTTCCAGGTCAAAATTGTCCTCCTCCAACCCTCAGGATGCCTGCATTAGCTTGTAATTTTATTTAAGATGAAGAAAAGTGTGAAAGCATCAAATCTGGAAACAATATGACACATGTAAAAATCATATGGACTGAAAAATTATCATATTAAAAATGCCAGGTCAAACTTAGGTCTACCAACCTTTATTGAATTTCTTTAAATTTTATGGGAAAAGCTTTGCTCACCAGAAATTCTCTTTTTATGGTTCCTTTTATTTATTGCCTCCATCCTTCATTTCTTGTGTCTGTGAAACTCCCTTTTATCTTAATGGAGAATCACATACATAAGAGATGTGGATTGGACCCTACAATATATTACATTATGCAACCCTGAGGTAAGTCGGAAATTGTAACTAGCACCAGTCCAATTAAATAATTAGATAACACTACAGCAATTTATTCTGCAAAATGCATTATAATTTTAAATAATTTGACTTCTCAATTAAAATGAGACTTCTGCTTACACTTTTGCCATCATGCTGTGTGGGTGGAGGCCAGTAGTCTACTGACCAGAAACCATCTGTTGCAGTTGAAAACAGTTTCAAAGGGGGTTTTGATAGGTTGTGCAAATATATTTATAATACTGTTAAAATCTAAGTTTAAGTTTTTGCAAGAACTTAGAACCATCTGTAATAGATGAGTAACTACCTTTAAACATCTCTCTAGCAGCTTCTTTTGTTGCCAAAATCTTCTTATAGTTAACTCTCTCCTAATGTTCAACCTAGATTTTCCTTGCAGCAGATTACTTTTTGTTCTGCCCTGTCCTGGAGGGGGAAAGTTAAAAACAAACCAATTAATGAAAAACCCAGAATCTTAAACTGACTTATCACACCAGGTTCTGCAGTAATTTTTAAAGACTGTCCTTTTCCTGGAGCAGGGTATTACAGCATCAGACAGCACTGGAACGTGACATAGTGAAGAAAATCAGTGGGATGGGGTGCCAAATCCTAAACTTGGAACGTCTGCCATCTTTCTGTGTGGCATGCTGTCTTCACCACCTCCACAAATCCCTCCATAAAGCTCACATCTTTCACTTAGCCCTCCGTGGCTGAGATTTATACTGCTTTTGTTTGGTCCTGCTGTCATCCTTGAGCTTTAGCTGCACCTTGCATTGCACCTGCTTGTATGGAGCTTGTATTGCATCTGCTTAGATTTGATGCTAAGAGTATAGTAACAGGATATTGAGTCAGATTTACATCTTACCTAACCCAGAGGCTTCAATTTGTAGCATGGGATGTAAGCTGAAGCAGAATCTAGCCCCTCGTTTTCTTAGTTATTTAAATATCTAGCAGCACTTGTTAGAAAGACAAGGTGGGTGTCTTTTATTGGACCAACTTCTGCTGGTGAGAGGGGCCATGACTACACTACAAATGAATATAGACCTAAGTAACATCGGCATACAGTTGTCACAGTTATTACATCGCTTGCACGGTTACACTTGGCTTCTTGTATCGACAACGCACGTCCTCACCAGTAGTGCTTACACCAATGCAGAGCGCAGCGCATCATAGATAGGTATCACGCTGTGCATCTGGCCACCATCCAGCACAGGGTCTTGTGGGAATTTTTTTGCAATGCCTGATGGGGCTGAAACGAGTCACACAGCAGTGACTGGTAACGCGGGGTCAACTTCCTGTAATGCAGCATTCTCCATCCCATAATTCCATATGCCTGCCATAATTTTCACACCTTTTCTTCAAAATCCCACAAACCTGTGCATGGAGCCTGGACAACTCTGTCCTATTGTCATGAGCATTGCAAGCACTGGGACACAACCCTGCAGCACTTGCAGAGCCACAAGAGGAGCCATGGGGGTCATGATGATCCCTTGGAGACTAGATTGCTGTGCATGATTCTAAATGCATAGAGCCATGGAACTGAAGAGTGGCACTGTTTTCCACAGGTGAGGCGATTTTAGCAGGCACCTCACTCCTGACAAAGGCAGAGGGAGCACAGCGGCTACTGGCGACCCAATGCTATCCGGGCCTGTATGCTGCTAGCAATGGTGCTGCTGAAGTAATCACTGAGTGGCGTGGGAAAGTGTCCTACTGTGGCAGAAGAAATAAGGCAGCCCTCCCCAGAAACCTTCGGCAGAGGATTGCAGAGAACCTCCATGAAATTTTTCATTGAGATCTCTATGGAGGAGTCATGGGACACGTAAACGGGCAGTGCACGTAAATGAATTGCTCCGCGTGGGCCCCACTGCCTAACTCTAGAGGGGAATGAAAAGCAGATAGCAACTCTGCTTCTCTTGGTTGTTCCACTACCTCTTCTAGCACAAGTAAAAATGAGTAATTCAAAAGATGTATCCTGCTACTTTGGGGGTGCCATTTCAAAGCAAACTGCATACTTACCAGAGTTTCCTTCCCCTGCATCTGGCTCATCTGTGCTCGACTGGTGGGGTGGGCTGGACTGCAGTGGAGTAAAAAAACAGGTCCTGGCTCGCTGCACAGCTGTATCCCCCAGTCACCTGTCCCCCATACTCCATCTCCTCTCCCTCTTCCAGTTCCTCCTCTTCGCTGTTCACAGCAGGGGCCTGTGAGTTGGGTTCCTCAGAAGTATCCATGGTGCTAGTGGGAAGGGGGAGGTCTCCATCGAGGATGGCATGCAGAAATTTGTAAAAGCTCGGCACTGGATTGATTGTTGGCCTCCTTGGCCTTCTGGTATGACTGCTGCACCTCCATGGCTTTTATGTGGCAATGCTGCTGGTCCATGTCATAGCCCAGGGGTGGGCAAACTGTGGCCCGCTGGCCGCATCTGGCCTGCCAGCCATTTGAATCTGGCCCTCAAGCTCTGACTGGGGAGCGTGGTTTGGGGCTTGCCCAGCTCCGGCGCTCCAGCTGGGAAGCAGGGTCAGGGGCTGCTCTGCGCGGCTTCGGGAAGCAGCGGCATATCCCCCTTCCAGCTCCTATGTATAGGAGCAGCTAGGGGGCTCCACACGCTGCCCCTGGCCCAAGTGTCACCCCCACAGCTCCCCTTGGCTGGGAACTCTGGCCAATGGGAGCTGCAGGGGAAGCGCCTGCAGATGGGGCAGCGGGCATCAGAGCCACCTGGCTGCACCTCTGCATAGGAGCCAGAGGGGGGACATGCTGCTGCTTCCGGGAGCTGCTTCAGGTAAGTGCTGCCCAGAGCCTGCACCCTTGAGCCACACACACACACACACCCACACCCCAACCCTCTGCCCTAGCCCTGATCCCCCTTCTGCCTTCCGAACCCCTCAGTCCCAGCCCGGAGCCCCCTTCTTTACCCCAAATCCCTCATCTGCAGCCCCACCCCAGAGCCTGCACCCCCCGCCATGCCCTGACACTCCCTCCCGCACTTCCTCCCACCCCAGCCCGGAGCCCCCTCCCACACCATTACTGACACACCTCCCCCACTTTTACATGAGCAGTGATTGCCTCATATGGATAACTATAGTCAGCAGTAAAATGACAAAGTGCTACTGTATTGCACGGTGCATGTAATGTATGCTCAGACTAAAGAACTAACTAGTGCTGTGTGAATTATTTGCAGTGAACAATTATTCATCAGATGTATGCTTTTTTTCTATTCACGAATTGTCATCAAACAGATGATTTCCCATACTACTTTGTTTTTCCAAAATTATTGTACAAATATTGTATATTCTCAGAGAGTCAAAGGAAGGTAGTATGTAGCTGAGCTAAGAATTTAAGAAAAGAGAACATATTTGTGTTTTGACTACTCTCCATTCAGCAAAATTGAAGAAACCACTGTCGTAACAATATATGCAATATAATACATTAAGAAACCATTTATATAGATTAAAAATAATAGATGGGTTAATAAGCATTGAAAACACAATGCCATTTTATATGTTCATTTTTTAGATTAATCGTAATTTATCAGGAAAGAATTTGCAAATTTTAAATTATTAGCCTCAGTGCAGCAAAGCACATAACCATGTACTTAACTTTAAACTCGTGGTTGAGTCCCATTCTTTAAGCTGTTTCTTTTGACCATAACTCCTGCTTCATTGACTGCTGCATGTTTTGCATGGTTTCTTGAGGGAAATTTGTGTTTCCTATCTGGTACCATATAAAGTAGGATGAAATCATAGGCTGTTTCTGCTCTTTGTATAGGATTTGATTAAATAAAAGATACATTTGTCTTTCATTTCCAAATGTATTAATAAACTGAGAATCATTTCACTTTTCTTCTTTTTGTTGAATACGAAAAACTAGTAACTCATAAATGATGTAATGCTAATTACAAACAATATCTATTTAGTTTAGTGATTGAGATACACCTATAAATTTCTTCACTTACATTTATTATTATTTATTGTTCCTGTGCAATACATATCTATTCATTTTATATATATATATCTAGAGAGAAGTTGGGGGTGGCACTAGGAAACCCAGACTGCTGTATTAGTTGGGGTACTATTTGTATTTTTGCTTTTGCCGTTTCTTGCTTTTGCTTTTATTGATAACCTCAGTGACTGTGTGCTTGGCGGGCCACTTGTCATGATATGTAAATAAGAAGAATGTGCAGATTTTTGTTACAGAGAGGCTGTTTGAAACAACATAATTCTTGTATATTTTATTTATTAATACTGTTTATTATTGATAGAGTACAATTGGAGGGTGTGGTGCTTTACAGCTAGACAGGTACCCTGCCTCCAAATCATTATAGGTTCCCTATATATTGTTTGTCAATATATTTTCTGTATTCTGGAAAGAAGTGACTCCAGAAAGGATTTAGGAGTCATAGTGGACAAGCAGCTCGACATGAGCTCCCAGTGTGACAACTGACAAAAAGCTATTGTGATCACAGGATGTATGAACAGGAAAGAAATGAGTTGGAGTAGAAAGATGATTTTACCTCAGTTAGCAGCATTGATAAGATTGATACTGGGATACTGCCTACAGGTTTTGTGTCCACGTTTTAAAAAGATGTTGAAAAATTGGGAAAGGTGCAACAAAGAGCCACAAATGATTTGAGGGATTGAGAAAATGCCTTGTAGTGAGAAATTTAAACAGCTCAATCTCTTTAGTTTATCCAAAAGAGGATTGAGAGATGACTTGATTACACTGTTTAAGTACCTTCATGGGGAGAAAATACCAGGTACTAATGGGCTCCATAATCAACCAGAGAAAGGCATAACAAGAACCAGTGTCTGGAAATTAAAAGCAGACAAATTCAAATTAGAAATTAGACACAGATTTTTAACAGTGAGGTTGATTAGCCGCTGGAACAAACTATCAATGGAAGTGGTGGATTCCCCATCTCTTGGTGTCTTCAAATCAAGACTAGATGCCATTCTGAAAGACATACTTTACCCCAGCACAAGTTACTGGATTCAACACTGGAGCAACTGTGTGAAATTGAGTGGCCTGTGAGATAAAGTAGCCAGATTAGATGATGTAATGGTCTCTTCCGGCCTTTAACTCCATGAGTCCATGAATCTAGGTACCTAAATGTGGATTCAAGTGCTTAATTTTTGGAACACATGTTAGAAAGGTTTCGGCCGCAGTTTACAATTTCCTTTGAATTAACATTTATTTAAGAACATAGAATTTGCTGTGCTAGATCATAGCTTTGGCCCATCAGATCCTGTATCTTGCCTCCAACACTGGCCCATATCTAAGGGATATCTGCCCACACCTTAGTTCTCCCCAGGTTCACAACATTTAGAATGTTATGCCTTCAGATCACTACAAAAACATTTACCAAGTACTCCACACAACATTTCTATGAGGTAGATAAGTATTATCCCCATTTTATAGATAGAGAAAGAAACTGAGGCACAGAAATATTCAGATTTTGAACATCAATGTGCAGGGGTGTTTGGATGCAGGGGTTTGAATAAGGCCCATGTCTAGCTACTGTTAGTAGTTTAGATTCTTTTTGCCAGTATGAATTAACTTACATTTATCAAAGCTGAATTTCATGGGCTTAGCTTTCCCTCCCTCGCCCTCCTAACCCCTTCCTCACCTAGCTCATTCACAGAGCATAGCTCTGTTGGACTCTAAGTTTGGGACCCTTAACTCTTTTCAAAACTTTCATCAACTGGCAAAAATAAAATTTTGGACTTCTGTGATTCAGGAAACCTCTTTTGAAGTGATTCCCAGTTAGTGTTTGGTGGATCACTACTTCTGAATTGGAAGATTTGGTTGGGAACCAGCATTTGTTGCAGATTGTCATATGGCTTATCAGTCAATAGCTTTAAATTTTCCCATATAAGCTGTAAACAGTTCTCAGTTAATTATGTAACTGTGTAGCATTTTTAGTTATATGTAACTGCCAGATTTTAGATCGTATAATTCAAAACTGTCTGTCTTCAATAAGGAGCAGGGTGAATAATGGCAAAAATTATCTGTGGACCTCACTTTCACAGGAGATCCAGCTAAGTCAACCAGAGCTATCTATAGGATAGAGCTTCAAGACCTCACTCTCTTCCAATCCTGCAGCTGATGAAGTTCTGGAGGCTCTTTAGCAATATACTCTTGATGATCTCCCCATGAATCCGTTCCCCACTCAGGAGGAGGAGGAGGAGGAGGGGAGCATTGGGGTTCTTTTATAGGATTCCGTATTTAGCATTTTTTTAAAAATGTGCTTTCCAGTGCTTCAGTGATGGACACCTTAGAAATGCATGCTGTAATAATCATCAATCATCATCCTATTAAGCATGTTGTGTGGAAATAAAAATTTTCATTAAGTAGTTAAATAAGTTAGATTAATAATTACTTATTTTAAACATACGTCATTCTTTATGTGATAGAGTAACAATGGTACTTGTCCGCACAAAGGATAACTTTCAAGCAAAATGAACGAGGTATATCACACTACCTTGCATTTAAGGCAAATCTACAAAATGATTACCAGCTTTATCGACATCACTCGTCACTGACAACTAGTAATATATTGTGAGCATAATTAATTTTCTCCTGTTTCAGGCTGCTTATACAGAGTTCAAGACAACTGAGGTAAGTGGCTATCCAACCATTTACAGGGACTTCAGGCCAGAATTAGCATACTGACTGCTAAAATGCGTACTTGGGGGAGCTGAGGAGAGAGTGCCTTTTCCTCTGTACTTTGGAATTCTCTTACATTAAGTTCCAGGATCTCTTTGAAAATTAGGTATTAAAAGAAATGAAGCCATTGAGACATTGTTTTTCATTTCTTCTCCTTTCATAGCATGTTGCATCATAATGTTGGGGCGAAAGTGGCTTTTGTAATATGATATTGCTGCAGTAATACAGGGCTTTCAGATAAAATTCCCTATAATAATCCCTATTATTTATTGAGGTCCATTTGTGGCTTTGCTCCTTCTGCAGCACAAAGCCCACCCAGAACTCCATGCCCCCAGTGCACAGCTAGCATTATAAAGGAGCAAACCTACTCAGCAGCAGCTCCAGACTCCCAAATTCTAGGGTTGAAATTTTGAAGCTACTGCACAAAGGGTGGAACTGATTCCTCATTTTCCTGGCAAGTAAATGAAGGACAAAGAGATTGAAGGACTGCTTTTGTTGGGCATCAAATCTGGTTTTATGTGACTTGGGATTGGGAATAGAAGCCACCTCGTTTGATTTGTAAAGCCTGTACTCACTCTACTAGACACCAACTGGCTTGGGAAGAAGCAAGTAACCATGTTTTGGAGCCACTCAGCTTTCGAACCATATGGACTTTCTTGCCAAGAGCCTGTGGAGGTTTAGCTGAGTGTTTCAGGATGGATAGTGTGAGGTATCCTGCTTCTGTAGCTCTTCTTACCTGTTGTATTCTACATGAGGGAAACACAGCCAAGGAACAGAAGTATTTAATGGAAGGAAACTGGATAGAAAGCATGTTCAGAAATACCATGAAGCCATTTTAAATTGAGGACCTGTTAAAGTAATACTTTTGTTTAAAGAATAAATTCCCGGTGCAGCAAAAGGTAAAATTCATTAGAAATCCAACACAGTGGAATAATAGAACCAGAAGATGACTACATTTTCTTGATATCAAAAGAATACATGTATCATTGAAGTGCGGAGCCTTCTTGAACAAATACCTTGGAAAATAATGTGGTGAAGATAAGTTATCCATTGAACATGTTCCTGTTGCAGGGGTATTTCAAGTGGCCTCCAAACAGGCTGCAGACTCCAGCTTCCATCTGAAAAAGTGGGCTGTGCTCTCAGTCGTTCTGAGCAGAGAGGTGATGATTAGGGAGCAAATTAAACAAGACAAAAAAAGAAGTCTTAAGCTAAAGAATTGGCCAACACCCGTAGATGTGCAAGGAGCTTGCCACTTATTTAAAAGTATAAATGTACTTTTTTCAAGTTTATTTTAATACAGGAATATGTGACTCTGGTACAGAGTTTCAGACTGGTCTTGATATACAGAGGAGAAAGGCCTTATATCATTGGTAAAGTAGAGCTATTATACACAAATGAATAGACATATAATTAATGTGCTTGTGAACAATAAATAAATGTGTGGTTACTTATTTCTATTAGTCATGCTTAGAGGCCCCAGCTGAGATCAGGCCTCCCCTTGCGGTTGGTACTGTGTAAATACATAATAAGAGACAGTCCTTGCCCCAAAGAGTTTACAATCTGAACAGACAAGACACCAGAACATAGGAATTGCCCTACTAGATCACACAGATGCTTCAGTGAAAGTTGCAAGACCCCTGCAGTTGGCAGATAAGGGATAATTCACCTGATGAAATACCCTCATGGTACTTAAGAAACTAGCTGAAGCAATCTCAGAATCATTAGTGATTATTTTTGAGAACTCCTGGAGGATAGGCGAGATGCTAGAGGACTGGAGAAGGGCAAACATAGTACCTATCTTTAAGAAGGAGAACAAAGAGGACCTGCGGAATTACAGACCAGTCAGCCAACTTTGATACATGGAAAGATACTGGAGCAAATTATTAATAATTCAATCTGTAAGCACCTAGAGGATAATAGAGTTATAAGGAATAGGCAGCATGGATTTGTCAAGAACAAATCATGCCAAACTGACCTAATTTCCTGTGATAGGACTGCTGGCCTACTAGATGGGGGGAAGCAATAGACATGGTATAGTTAGATTTTAGTAAAACTTTTGACACAGTGCCACATGACATTCTCATAAGCAAGGGAAATGTGATCTAGGTGAAATTACTATACGGTGGGTGCATAACTTGTTGTAATACCATGCTCATAGAGGAGTTACAAATGGTTTGCTATCAAACTGGGAGGCCATATCTAGTGGGGTCCTGCAGGGATCAGTCCTGAATCTGGTACTATTCAGTATTTTCTTTAATGACTTGACTAATGGAGTGCAGAATATGCTCTCTTTTGCATAGGACAAGCTGGGAGGGATTGCAAGCACTTTGGAGGGCAGGATTAGCATTCAAAACTACTTTGACAAATTGGTTTGAATTCAACAAGATGAAATTCAGTAAAGACAAGTGCAAAGTAATACATATAGGAAGGAAAAATCAATCAAGCACACAACTACAAAATGGGGAATAAGTGGCTAGGTGGTAGTACTACTGGAAAGGATCTGGGGGTTATCGTGGCTCACAAATTGAATATGAGTCAATGTGAAGCAGTTGTGAAAAGGCTAATGTTATTCTGAGGTGTATTAACAGGATTGTCATATGTAAGACATGGGAAGCAACTGTCCCTCACTTCTCAGCACTGGTGAGGCCTCAGCTGGAGCATTGTGTCCAGTTCTAGATGCCACACTTTAGGAAAGATGTGGATAAATTAAAGAGAGTCCAGAGAAGAGCAACAAAAATGATTTAGAAACAGTTTAGAAAACCTGATCTGTGAGGAAAGGTTAAAAACCTGGGCATGGTTAGTCTGGAGAAAAGAAGACTGAGGGGGCACCTGAGCTCAACGATGCTAAGGGCTGTTATAAGAAGGACAGTGATCAATTGTCCTCCATGTCCAGTGAAGGTAGGACAAAAAGTAATGGGCTTAATTTGCAGCAAGGGAGATCTAAGCTAAATATTAGGAAAAACTTTCTAACCATAAGGGTATTTAAATACTGGAATAGGCTTCCAAGGGAGGTTGTGTAATCCCCATCACTAGAGCTTTTTAAGAACAGGTTGGACAAACACTTGTCAGGGATGGTCTAGGTTTACTTGGTCCTGCCTCAGCACAGAGGGCTGAATTAAATGACCTGTCCAGCCCTACTTTTCTATCTTTCTATTATCCTCATTTTACAGATGGGAAACTGAGGTACACAGCAATTAAGTAACTTGTTCAAAGTCACACAGAAAGTCTATGGCAGGGGTGGGGCTTTGAACCCAGATGTCTTGAGTCGCAGTCTAGGGCCTTAACTATGAGACTAAAGCCTTGTCTACACTGCCACTTACAGCGCTGAAACTTTCTTCACTCAGGGGTGTGAAAAAACACCCCCCTGAGCGCTGCAAGTTTCAGCGCTATACAGTGGTAGTGTAGACAGTGCACCAGTGCTGGGAGCCAGACTTCCAGCACTGATAGCTAAGCCCCTCACGGAGGTGGTTTTATTACTGCGCTGGGAGAGCTCTCTCCCAGTGCTGGAGCCACAACTACACAGCTTTGAACCTTGTATATTACAGATTCTAAGTGTTCATTGTGAAACTATAGTCATGTTGATTTCAGTTGAAGATATCAGCTCTTGAAAAAACAATAACGTTATAGTAATTATTAAAACCAACTAAATTTTCTTGGCAAAACACCCTCTCTGTTTGAGAATTTCCCTCACAATTCACCCTCTCTGTTTGAGAATTCACGGCAGGATAACTTCAGCCATCAAACACCAGTCCTAAATTGTTCCTCTACTAGCCCATGCTTACTACTATCCATCAGATGACTTGTGCCTTCCTGACATAGTCTTCAGCTTAATTGGAAATTTGATTAAGTGAACTAATCACAGGTTGTGTGGCTAGAATAAGAATTTTTGTGGGAGAGCTGTTTTTTGTCATTAATCTCTGTCATGCGTTTTGATGCACATTTGAATTAATGTCCTTACTGACAATGTCGTCTCTGTCCATCCTTAGTTATTGTTAAGACTTCCACTGAAATCACTGAGAAAATAATAAGGATCTTAACGTTTCTTAAGGACAAGATCCACAGACCCAGTATCAGCTCTGGGTGATCTCTAACCACATATCACTAGTAAGGATTTAGCCAACTGAATTGTTGTAGCTTAACTAAAATAGCTTCAGTGGAGTTGGAGGGTATATCAGCTTTCACACAAGATATGAGATATCATTCAGAGATGTGGAGAGCAGCTCTTCTCATTGAGTCCTATCCTAGCACTGTAGTGTAGAATCACTCACTTAGATGAAACCTTTGAATGCAGCCAGTTTTCAAAGCCAATTAGAACAACAGGACAGTAGCTTTTGGTCAACACCCTTCTCTTAATGCTGTACTGGACAGAAGCTCTTTGGGTTCACATAGTTACATTATTCCAGTTGTTGGCTGTATTCCCACCGTGTGGCTCTGAAACCAGATGCAGCTCTTCAGAGCCCCATAGGTTATTGTGCAGTTCATTTGTATGTGAGTTCATACCTGTCAGATAACACTGAACAAATAAACAAGAGACACCAGGACTGCTCCTTGTCTCCTCATGAACCCAGAAAGTGAGGGGAAAGAGTGAGAGATGAGGGAAAGAGAGATGAGGGAAATATTCTCTTCCCTATCAGCAGCCAGAAAATAATGAGAAGAGAGTGATCACAACACAACATCAGAGCCCAAAAGTGATTATTGTGTGGATACCATTTAGTGGGGGAGTGGCTCTCCAATTTGACAAAGTTCTAGGCAAAGTTACTGAAAAAGATTGTCTGCATTGTAATATGAGTACCTCTTCCTTGAGTGTGCAGCCTATCAGATCTCCAAATATATATAAGTATTTAATGGGGAAATGTTTTAATACTTCACTTCCATCAACTTTAGAGTGATCACCTTATTAGTAAAGGGAGGAAACTAATCAGATTAAGTCTTCTCACTACCAATTTGCATAAAATGTATGAAGAAATGAAACATTCGGTGGTCTTAATGGGCTAGTTATTCTACATTTTGCTACCAGTAGTTTTTCACCATTACTGTTTGAAATACAGTCAAAAAAATTGAAATACTGTATCTCAGATTACAAAAACTAGTTACTTTTTAAAAGGAGTATCCAGAATTTGATAAGATCTGATTTATTGTAACTCTGCTGAGTCAATATATAGAACTGTACTATTGTCTTCAAACTGCAATTGGTAAATGGGAAATCATATCAATAAACAGACTTGTGGTCTCATATGATTATGAACTTGTGTCAAAAGCCTGTTTCTGTCTAAAACCCTGTACTATAACTACGGAGATAGATAGAGAGATACATAGATAGATAGATACTGATAGAGATAAGTGGTAGGCAAACTATTTGAGCAAGGGAATGAATGAATGAATGAATGTGAAAATTATACATTTCTATGCATTTTCCTTGTATATGCCTAGCAATCTAAGGAGTAAAAAGGAGATTGGTAAGGGGAAAAAAAGACTGGAAAGTGCTGGAGGTCTGTGGTCCAAAGACTCAGTTTCAATAAATTGCTGTAAGGAGGTACACAAGGAGAATGCATTTTAGGGTTGAGACACTAGATAATCAAAGAGTAGGAGTAGAAAAAGGGCTCAGGCTTATTAATGAAGTAAAAATTCCCATTGAGTTAGGTGGCAAGTATATCATGTTCACAGTGATGAAAAATTCACTGGTTTGTGCGTTTTAGCCATCTGAATTAGAAGATGGTTTTGGATTTTAATTTAGTTGTAGAAACCATGGTGGGTTTCTAACTTCAAGTGTTTCATATGAGAAAAAAAGAAGTGGGATTGTTTTCAGTGGCAGGAGATAATTTATTGGATCAAGAAAAACATGCTGAAGAAGAAAAAAGTATTCAGAATGCTAAAGAAAATGTGATCAGTGATAATAGACTTGTCATTAATTACACAGCTGTGTTTTCACTTTTAAGTGAAATAAAGTAAATTCTCTTCCCTCAGTCCTCTGTCCAGAATTCAGCTCTCATCTTTCTCTCACACCAATTCCCAGCTTCAGTTACAGTGTCCATATACCCCCCTACCTCTATATACAATAAATAAGTAGTTCATTCATGAATGCTGATCAATGATAATAAAGAAGTAGATGAATTAGACAGCAATCTTCTTGTAGGCATTCCGGAAGAAGTGGATCTTCAAGAGAGAGATGTAAATGAGGATAGTGTCGAAGCTTTGCAGACCAGCTCAGGATAGTGTTCCAAGCATAGGGAGCAGAGTGGGAATGAGTGCAGAAATGATTGTTGGCTAAGTGGACAAATGGAGTTATATAAAGTTGACATCACAAGAAATTGAGGCAGGAGAGCAGGAGGAGTATAAACTGGTTGGCTCCTTCTTACCAGCTCAGGAAAGAACCAGTGCCATGTTCAAGTCTGCTTCAGGCCCTTGCCTAAGGGCACAATTTGTTGTTCAATCACAAGACAAAGCAATTCTGACCAATGTAGGCTGCAGTCTGTAGCAGTTTTTCCTTTGTCTCTCAGCCTTTGAAAAGAGGAGATAGATAGTCCTTTCCCTTAAATCCCGTTTGGTCATGTAGACAGTCCTTAACCCTTTCTTGTCTGTTTTTCCCTGTTACTGGAGGACTTTCAAGAGAGAATGAGGTGGTCAGACTGATAGGCAAAGAATAAGATCTTTAGTGACTGTGGGTTTGTATGGGCAGGCGATGGAAGGGTGATGTGCACGTCAGAGAGGCCAGTGAGGTGGAGGTTACAGTGATCAAGACTGGAGATGATGGAATCTGAAGAAGTTTTAGCTGTATGGAGAAAGGCTCTTAGAAATGTGGAATAGGAAGAACTGGCATGAACATACATAAGTGCATGAGATAAGTCAAAGATAACTCCCAGGTTACAGGCCTGAGTGACAGGAAGAATAGTGGTGTGTTTATTAGTCATTATTATTCCAGTCTGTCTTTCTGTCTAGGTTTGTATAAGGTCACTCATCACTGTGGTACAGAGGTGCACTTTGCATGGTTTAAAGTGGGAGAAATGTCTATCATGGCCCCATCTTGCTCCCATTGGGCCTGATTCTCATTTATTCTAAGGATACTTTATACCACTCTGGCACTGCAAAGGGGCCTTAAAGTGGGAGTAAATTATATTTCCATTACACAAGTAGAGCGGTGTAAAATGTTATTAGCATAAATAAGAATCAGGCTATTGGGCAAAACGCCATTACTTCAATGGGAGAAGGCACTGGCCAAGGTAGTGCAACTACACTAGCTGACTAGGATGACCTGATAGTTCTTTTCCACCACGAACATCTGATTCTATGATATTTATCTATCTCCTTTTGGGACCCGTATTTTACATGAAACAAAGCAGATTAGCCTAAACTTACAGTTGGTGACATTCATCTTAAATACCCTCTGGAAAATGGTCTATGCCGCAAAAACATGACAATTAGCACAGCATATTTAGCATTTTTGAACAAGATAGTAGTGAATAGTAATGACAACAAGCAAGTAGATCCTTTGAATGCAAACTCTCTGTCCTGGGAATTTCCTTACATTTTTAGTTATGAGATTTTCAGCCTATAAACAACTATTCAATTCTATGTAGAATCTATTTCATACACTGCCCTCATCACTGTAGTATGTGAGTGCTTTAGCCCAATTTTCCTTCAGGTCATGTCACTTTGGGCACTGACGCAGATCAGTTAAAAATTCTCTGCCTACAATTGGCTAGGAAATGCTTTTGTCAGTTTTCCCTCAACATAGCAATATGAGCAACTTCAGCATTTAAGTCTCCAAAACCCAGGCATTATATAAAATTCCCTTTTCTCATCCTTGGACTAGTGATGTCTACCCCAATGGAAATATATCAACTATTATCCCTGATGGAATCTTTCTGTTCCCAGTAGACTGGCTCCATGCCCCAGCAGGGTACTGCCATTGATGTGACATCACACACATACTGTGAACCAGGGCATTCCATTAGGTTGGTGCACAGCAATCTGAGCAAGGCTGGATGTTAAAGGTCCTAAGGAGAAAAATAAAAATGAACTTTAAAGGAATAGAGTGTGTAGTGTCACTTTTAGGCTGACTATTCAGCTAACTATGAGGGGAAATTGTCAAAATTCTTTTCAACTCATCTTTAAGTGGCAGTTATAGCGCTCTCTCTCTCTCACACACACATGATAGCCTCATCCAATGTCTCTGACACTCACAAGTCAGCACTCCTAATTGGAAGTAGTATATCAGCATTATCCTTTTATTTGTGTTATTAATTGGAGTGGGGCAGTTGAGCTCTAAGGAAATATGCAAACACTGCTTGGCCCCACACTAATTGTAAGTTGTAAAGCGTACCACTATTTGTAGAAAAAGAACCAGGGTTAAAGTTGCAATAACAAGTTCTGGTTTTTTCCCCTCCTATATTTTGCTCAGCAGCTGCAAAATGAAATCCTTGGTGAGAAAACAGTATTTTTGTTTACATGCAATGAATTTGTCTTTGGCCTGTCTTTCGCTTTAATCACAGTCTGACTGTGTAGTAACAAATGACATTTGTGTTCTTCTGAGGAAGAACTCAACAAGATATAATTACAAATACTTTAGTTGACCTTTCATAGAATATGATCCCCAACAACATTGTGCAGAATTGTATTAAAAAATGTATGTGTATCTTTTGTGGGTACAGAAAAGATTACAGGATACTTTTATTTTAGAATAATTACACAGTGACCTTCAGAGTTATTTGAAAAGGTCATATTCTCTTCACATACCCTTGATTTCCTTTCAGTTTTTCCTTTTGTCCCACCAGACATAAATTTAGCAAAAGAAGAAGAAAGAGAGAGAGTATTTTTTCTATGGCTGAAAACTGAAGAAGATAGTTCAAAGTCCCCATAGGCACTCAGAGGACTGTGGACTGATAGGCTATTTTCTACCATTTAGCTCCTGCGTTATCACTACTCCTTTTTCTTCATTATTCTCCACTTATCACATGCAGCATCACTACAGAACCCAAATAGAGAGTTGTAATTACCCAGCTGCCACCTGATAGTACCCCTTCTATCATCTTTATCTCACTAGGCCTTGCTGTTTCATCATTGGATAAAACTTGCCCGTGGCAATGCCTGTGATAGTACATCTCAGAGATACATTTAAAGTTTACTCATTTATCGCAGAAAAATGCTGAACCCATGCAATTATTAGATACACTTGCCAATTTATTTGTTCAGTGTGGCTACTTTAACTCCCTTTTCTATCAGCTATTTGTTCTGTTCTTCTTGAAAACACTGAGGTCACTGTTGGGCACTGAGATGAACCAGAAAAATTTCAAAACGTCCAGAAACAAGACTGCCAAGAGACACCTTGATAAAACCACATATCCACATTCACTAGAAGCCTAAAGTGAGGGACTTGCATTTGTGTGACATTCTTGCTTATATTGCTCTGTGATGCTAACATTTGGATCATTCAGTTTAAGCATTCTGACATAAATTTCATGTGCTGTGCAATGACTCTCAGGCCCAGTGTGTCAAAATACCAGAAAATCAAGATGCACATTTGGGAAATAATTCCCCTGCTGATGAATGTACAAAATGAATGGGAAAACATGAGTATGCTATATTAAACATATGACTGTGCAAACACTCATTATTGGCTCTGACCCTTTTGACTGATCCCTTGATGTTTTAAATTGATTATTTTGCTTTAGGATTGATGTCATTTTTAGCTTGCGCTCAGAAAAATATTTTTTCAAAAGATAAATAAAAATTATGTATTAAAACTCCCAGGAAAAAGGAAAATACAGAGTAGATTATAGTAATATGAGATGTAGTTCTTGGTTTGAAATTAGGGCTGTCAAGTGGTTTAAAAAATTAATTGCAATTAATAGCACGATTAATTGCACTGTTAAACAATAATAGATTACCATTTAGTTAAATATTTTTGGATGTTTTCTACATTTTCAAATATATTGATTTCAATTACAACACAGAATACAAAGTGCACAGTGCTCACTTTATATTTATTTTTATTAGAAATATCTGCACTGTAAAAAAACAAAAGAAATAGTATTTTCAATTCACCTCATACAAGTACTGTAGTGCAATCTCTGTATCATGAAAGTTGAATTTACAAATGTCGAATTATGTATAAAAAAAACTGTATTAAAAAATAAAACAATGTAAAACTTTAGATCCTACAAGTCCAGTCAGGCCTACTTCAGGCAATCGCTTAGACAAACATGTTTGGTTACATTTGCCGGAGCTAATGCTGCCCGCTTCTTGTTTGCAATGTCACCTGAAAGTGAGAACAGGCATTTGCATGGCACTGTTGTAACCAGCGTCATAAGATATTTATGTGCCAGATGCACTAAAGATTCATATGTCCCTTCATGCTTCAACCACCATTCCAGAGGACATGCGTCCATGCTGATGACGGGTTCTGCTCGATAATGATCCAAAGCAGTGCGAACCGATGCATGTTCATTTTCATCATCTGAGTCAGACGCCACCAGCAGAAGGTTGATTTTCTTTTTTGGTGGTTCGGGTTCTGTAGTTTCTGCATCTGAGTGTTGCTCTTCTAAGACTTCAGAAAGCATGCCCCACACCTCATCCCTCTCAGATTTTGGAAGGCACTTCAGATTCTTAAACCTTGGGTCAAGTGCTGTAGCTATTTTTAGAAATCTCACATTGGTACCTTCTTTGCATTTTGTCAAATCTGCAGTGAAAGTGTTTGTAAATCAAACAACATGTGCTGGGTCATCATCCGAGACTGCCATAACATGAAATATATGGCAGAATGCAGGTTAAACAGAGCAGGGGACATACAATTCTCCCCAAGGAGTTCAGTCACAAATTTAATTAACACATCATTTTTTTAACATACATCATCAGCATGGAAGCATGTCCTCTGGAATGGTGGCCAAAGCATGGAGGGGCATATGAATGTTTAGCATATCTGGGATGTAAATATTGGCAACACCGGCAACAAAAGTGCCATGCGAACACCTGTTCTCACTTTCAGGTGACATTGTAAATAAGAAACAGGGAGCAGTATTTCCCATAAGTGTAAACAAATGTGTTTGTCTTAGCGATTGGCTGAACAAGAAGTAGGCCTGAATGCACTTGTAGGTGCTGAAGTTTTACACTGTTTGTTTTTGACTGCAGTTATATAACCAAAAAAAAAAATCTACATTTGTAAATTGCACTTTCACGATAAAGAGACTGCACTACAGTCTTGTATGAGGGGCACTGAAAAATACTATTTCTTTTGTTTATCATTTTTACAGTGCAAATATTTGCAATAAAAAATAATATAAAGTGAGCACTGTGCACTTTGTATTCTTTGTTGAAATAGAAATCAATATATTTGAAAATGTAGAAAAACATCCAAAATATTTAATAAATTTCAATTGGTATTCTATTGTTTAATAGTGCAATTAATCGCCATTAATTTTTTAAATCACAGTTAAGGGTTTTTAGTTAATCGCATGAGTTAACTGTGATTAATCGACAGCTCTATTTTAAATTGTTTGTATTATGGTGTGATGTTTACTGGGGGTACCCAGGGTTGTGAGACACCTCACTAGCTCCTGCCCTTTGCATGAGGAAACCTTCTCTGTGCCTGCCATGGGTCAGCTCCTGAACACCACCGGCCACGAGCAACACCAGTACTCCCCTCTAGGCCTACACAGACCCTGGTGTCACTCTGCAGGTTAGCAATTGACAAACCCCAGCCCTCGAGCCCTCCAAGCATCTCGGTGGAGTGTCTAGACTGTGGTCCACTGGGCACTCGCAGTAGTCACGGATTTGCTGCTTCCAAAGAAGCACTATCCCTCAGCTTGCTAGTTCTACCTCAGGTCACCTTAATACACAGCACTTAGGTAGGTTTATAGTAAAATCAAGTATAAGCTGGTTTAACAAAGCCTAGACTTTCAAGCAGTAACAAGTAAAAGTACTGGAAACAAATAGTTAGAAATGAAATAAAATCAAAACACGCATTCCAAAGCCTAGACAAAATTAGATACTCTCACACCTTGTAAAGTATTGCTCACCCAAAATCCTTGTAATGCTTTACAGCCAGGTTGGATGTGACCCTCCTTTCATGAGACAGATGTACAGTCTGCTCGTGTAACCTTTGAGTGGGCTTACACTTGCCCCATAGGTGAAGGATTCCATATGTGTTTCTTTCCTGCCCCCCATGCCCCCCAAAATATACCACCTCCATCCTTTGTCTTTATTCATAAACAGGACATTCCCTGCTGTTTGTTCCATTTTATAGATTTCTTTTGTTGGAGATTTCACACTCTCATTTCACACCTGGCTCAGTATGCAGCTAGGCATACAGTGTGAGGCATACAATACACAAATGGACAGTGCATACAATACACAAATGGGAGATAGGTGTCTGATACCTCCTGTGTGAAAGGTACATTTCTGACGTATGTCACCTACTGGTGACCTGCCTTAACTCCAAGAACTTAAGAACATAATTTTCAGGATAGTTACATATCTCCTTAAATATTACCCATACATACATACATTGTGAAATGACTATGTCGACCAGTGGGCTCCTGCCTCTCAGTAGAGATCTCTCATGCCACATTTCAGTGAACTATTATGCAGATATCCAACCCAGGGGATCCAGGTAAAACCCTATGCGTGCCATTGGCACCCAGGAGTTCCTCAGTCACATACAGTAACATGTAGAGGTCTCTACTGTGCTAAATTCTGTACAAACGCATATCCTGCCCCAAGGAATTTACAATCTAAGTGGGAGATTTTTAACAGTGTATCTAAAAATCTCTCACTGAAAGTCAAAGCCCTACCTGCCCTTTGTAACTCCCCCTCCCCCATCACATGTGAGACACAAATTCTATTCAGATTCATATGCCATGTCCAACACTGTTGTGGTATCTGAACAATAAATGATGGGAGAAAGGAAGATGATTAGGCTAGTTTGATAGGTTGGGATCTGAGGCACAAAAACTGACTTACCAAAAGTCACACAGGTAGAGCCAAAGATTTAAACAGAGATCTCCTGAGTTCCAGCTCAGTGCTTAGCCACAAGACCACATCTTTCCTTGCCAAAGCTATAAATGCATGGTTGAAAAGATTACATTCTTCTTTGCTAATACATGTTAGCATAATTTATCATGACTAGTACTTCATTGCTAATTCAGGAGTCAGCAGTGAAAGGAAAGCTGACAGAAGCAATGGGATTCTGGTAGCATGGGCCATGTATAGCTTCCTAATTGTCTGCTGCATTAGTTAATGTTTGTAAAGTGCTTTGGAGACAAAATGTTTCAAGTATTATTACCACCACTATTGTAGAGAGACGGGTCCAGAGCTGCCTGCTCACCCCATTATTCATAGAGGGCATTCTGTGGGGGAAATATGTTTGCAAACCCCCCATAGCTGCTCTCTGTTGAACTGCGTTTGTTGCTTTACCTGAGAAAGAGATATTGATTAGGGGAGAAGCCAGGCAGGCCTTGCATTTAAAACTGCTCGAGTAAAGGTGCTGTCATTTAAAAAAATCTTTAATACACTCTCCCCATATTTATTTCCTGGGCTCTGAGTCAGAATACTTGGGCTATCTTCTCAGCTATGCCACAGATTTGCAGTGCAACCTTGGGCAAGTCACTTAGGGTAATATTTATAAGTGTTGCTGCCTAAATTAGTCATCTAAATCTATACTTAAGCACCAGAATAAAAATATCCTGGTTTTCAGAATTACCCATAACCCACAATCACTGACAGAAGCCAATGGAAGCTGCAGGTACTCGGCATGTCTGATAATTGGGGGCCTGAATAAACATTTGGGTACCTAACTTTAAAATCCCATGTTTGAAATTTTTAGGTTTGACTTTATGAGCCTTAGTTTCCCCATTTGTAAACTGCAAGATTGTAACCCTTTCTTGCTTTTGGAAAGTGCTGAAAGATCTATGCATGCAAAGAGCTACCTGGTAGAAGTGTTAATTGCTTGTTATTATTGTGAACATTTATGTTAACTTTGGCAACAAATGAGGTTTGAGAAGATTGTCTTGAGGTGATTACCTGAGATATCCTTTGTGAGACAAATGTGAGAATTCATTGGGCCTGTTATTCGGTTTCCAAACATTTCATGTTTACCACACCCTTAGGAGAAATTCAGATAGCATGAAACTTACAGTGTTCACCAGTTCAGGAGCAGCATGAAAAGGTTTCACAGTCCTCCCACCCACTTGAAAAAAAAAAAAAAAAAAAAGAGTGCCAGATAATTAGTTTGAATTGGCATGGAATATTGGCTCATAAAGTGTGGTGGGTTTTTTTTTTCCCCAAAAGCTCTGAATGGTATTACGTGCATCCTGCCACAAAATGACATGCTGTGTCACGCATTTTTAACTAATATTTTACTGAGTCTGAATGGGTGTCATAAATTTTTACCACCTCTTAGCACTTCATATTGAAGTGTAGAGATTATTATGGCAGTTACTAAAACTGAACCTACTGCTCTTTTAAAAGGAGTGCTTTTAATTAAGAAGTCAAAGCATGGTTGAAATAGTCTGCCACGCAGTAAATGGCTGGGTGCAAAGTAGGGTAAATGCCGACGGCAAAGCTGAGCGGTTCGCCAGCACTGAACAGTCCTTTACTGCAGGTATAGCACTCTTCTCACCACATTATTGCTAATATGCTGGATATAAATTATGTATTATATTAGAGCAAAGTCCGCATCTGAAGAACAACTGATCCAATTACTGGTTTTCTGAAATGAGCCCAAACCAGTCCCTGAACTTTCCAGTCTGGCTAACAGCCCCGTATTTCCTGCCGAGGAAGAAGAGACCAGGTGGTAGCACTTTCTTCTTTGTTCTCCTCGAAGGCAGAACTTTTAGGGGTTTGGGCAGCTGCTCGTTCTCCCGTTTTTGCCTGGTGAGCACCGCAAAGGGAAAACTGGGATGTTGTTAAGGGTGGCCCTGCTGCTACTGCACATTTATTGGTGGAAAGAAATCACAGGAGAGAAAAGGTCATTGCCCCTTGTTCCCCTTTCAGTGAGTAAGGGCTGTTTCTCCAGCGGAAGGAGGTACATACCCAATGCTCTCCCTTGCATGCAAGGGTGGGGGCAGAGAGCTATGGGAGAGTGGAAGGAGCTGTGGCTCCGCCCTCTATGCACCCGCCACATGGCTAGGTGCATGGGGAGAGTAAACTGGTGCATGAAAAGAAAGGAAGTAATTTACTGCCCTGCCCCATCCAGAACAGGGGAGGAATGATCACTCTCTGAGCCACAATTTGTTCTCTGGTCCTGGGATCGTGCAGCTATGCACCGATCTTTACTCACAGCACATTGTGAAGTTACAAACCAACTCAAAACATACATCATTTTCAACTGTAGAACTTCATGGCAAAAATATGACCACTGTGAATTCTGGCCCTTTGCCACTCATTACAGAGGTCTCCATGTAGAGGAGATTAATATGCTGTGAGCTTTTGAACAGCTGCCCATTTCTACCCCAGAGGTGGCAACACCTCTGTGGAGTGAGTCCTGTTTGTATAGAGCCCTGTGCTCCCTTCCACTTATGCAATCAGAGTGCAGCGAGAAACTGCAGATCCCAGCTGCTGGGTGTTGAAGTTGGGATTGCCAGCTCCGCAGCATGCTACCCCTTCCTGCTGTGGATGCCCCACAGGGAGGAGCAGTTACGGCCTGCTGGGAGTTAGCCATAATCCAGCCTGTGCTCTGTTTGAAACCCATGGGGCAAACCAGCACAACTAATGCTGACTGAGCCAGCATTAATATGCAGGGGTTCCCATTATGCAGTGTAAATTTCCATCATACCTCAAGGGTAGTTGAACCATAGCAGCTGGGGGAGCCAGCTATGCTGCCAAGGAACTAATGGGGGTGCAAGGGCAGGGTCTCAGCCCAGATGACCCAAGTCTTCAGTGACTCCCCAAAAATCTACACAGATCTCATAGGAAGAGCCAGTTTTGGAGGTTCAACCTCCTGTCATTTCTTATCAGGAGAATAATGAAAAGCAAATAATAGCAAAGTATTATTTATTATTTGTTTGTCAGTAACACCATGGGGCCCCAATCAGGGAACACGGCCTCGTTAGGCTAGGCACCATGAACATAAATAGTAATTAAAGGAGAGTGCCTGCCCTAAAGAGTTTACAATCTAAACATTTAGCAAATAACTAAGAAAAAAATAACAGACTTATAATGAAGATTTTTGAAACTCTTGGGACTCGCAAGTGTTTCCATGAACATGACCCCATGAACAACAGCAAATTGAGTGAGAATGATTTGGTTACAAATATATCGGTTCATCCTTGTTCCTTATTTGACCAACTTCACATGTTAGAATTTAATCCAGGACATCTATCACAGATTGATCCCAGATCTTCTGAGTTCCAGTCCAGTCCTTTGTGCATAAGACCTTCCTTTTTTTGTCCCTCCCAACCCCCCCGCTTTTCTCTCCTGAAGCTCCTGCTCATATTACACTCGTTGGGGTAACAGTCGCAGTGATTCTCGTACTGATCCAGCTGAAGTACCATAGCTGAATGATCAAGGGGGAGCGTCCCTGGTGGTGAGAAGCCTTTCCTCCATGGGAAAAAGGGTGATAAGAAGACAGGACAGCTTGTAAAGTGGGCAATGCCAACCAGGGAGAGAGTGCCTACAAGGAATGGAGGACTGTGTACTTCAGTATATTGTCATTATAACTTCTGCCTGTATGACTCACATGGAGACCATCAGTGGATTTTAAAGCCGGCCTCCCTTGATGTAACTTCTAAAAGAGGACAGCTGCAGAAGCATTGGCTGCCCTCCTCCGCGTTGAATTTCTTAAAGAGGGCACCTCAGGCCCTGCTGGTACAGGAAGGTACAATGTGCACTCCCTGCTCTAAGGGAAGGTGAATTTGGCCCATGGGAAACTGTTTAAAATTTTATTTAGAACAGATTCAGTTATCATAGTTTAATATACAATGAAATGGGGCCTTAGGCTACCTAAGCAGTTCGGGCAGACACTAACTTGGCAGCCTAAATACCACCTACCAACATCCGGAAAATAAACCCTTCGGCCTTTCCCTGAAATGAGAGGCTGAAAATACAGCAGAAAATTAGGCTCAGAATTCCATGAGAAATAAGATTTCTTGGGAGATATCCAGCAACCCCTGATTTTGGCAAGGTTAGAAATACTGTAGGAATGGCCGTGCTCAGAGTATTTTGTCTGAAACCAACGAGGAATCCGGTAGCATCTTAAAGACTAACAGAGTTATCTGGGCATAAGCTTTTGTGGGTAAAAAACCCACTTCTTCAGATGCATGGAGTGAAAATTACAGATACAGGCATAGATATACTGGCACATGAAGAGAAGGGAGTTACCTCACAAGTGGAGAACCAGTGCTGACAAGAGCCATGTGCCAGTATATGTATGCCTGTATCTGTAATTTTCACTCCATGCTTCTGAAGAAGTGGGGTTTTTACCCACACAAGCTTATGCCCAAATAAATCTGTTAGTCTTTAACAGTGGTTCCCAAACTGGGGTTCACAAACCCCTGGGAGTTCACAGAACGTTACAGGGGGTTCGCCAGAAAAATTTCACTAATGGCAGCCAGAGGACCCTGGGCATTGGAGGCAGCAGATGAGACCCAGTTGCAGGGCAGACAACCTGAGCCCCAGGGATAGTGGGGCAGAGAAGTTGGGGCTGGCAGCCCAAGCCCTGCCCCCGTGAGCCTGGGAGCCGGCCGCCTGAACCCCAGCGCTCCGTGCGGGGCTGGCAGCCAAAGCCCCAGGGAAAGCAGGGCCAGGCAGTTGGGGCTGGCAGCCAGAGCCCTGGCAGTCAGCGGGACATGCAGCCCAAGCTCAGAGGAGCTCAGTTGACCGGGGCAGTCAACGGGGTCCAGCAGCAGGAGCCCCACGGAGTGCGGAGGAAATGTAAACTTAAATCCCTGGAAATATTCATTTTTAGGAGGGGGTTCACGAGATTTTACAAGTTAGTGAAAGGGGTTCATGGGCAGTTAAAGTTTGGGAACCACTGATCTTTAAGGTGCCACCGGACTCCTCGTTGTTTTTGTGGATACAGACTAACACGGCTACTCCCTGACACTTGTTTGAAATCAGAATGTACACGGGCACATGATAGATGGAAAAAAAAAAAACAACCAAACTTTCTGGAACTTCAAAAAGACTCATTTCAGGCACTGGCAAGGTTTCCAGACAGTTCATAATCTGAGCATATTTGCCAGTCTCTTTTGATAAGCCTCTCACCTGATTCAGTAGAAATACTACAGGGCCAAGGCCTCAGTTTTTGTAAATCTGAATAACTAAATTGGTTCAAACAACTCTGCACCTAGTTTGCATCCTTGGTGTTCTCCACAACTAACATTCTTCCCTGCTGAAAATTGGCCATTAAGCCCTATTCTTTGTTTTCTACCTTGAATTCAAAACACACCTTTACTTCTTGCTCCATGCCTATTTATTTCCTTAATTCCCTCTTGGGAGGGATTCTTTCAAAGACTTTTAGAACTTGCAAAAAAATTATATCAACTAGTTGTCTTTGTCCCCTCTTGTCTGACTCCCTCCAAGAGTCCTATTAGATTGGGGAGGCACAATTTTCCTTTACTGATTCAATGCTGATTTGTCCCTGCCATAGCATATTAAGCGATATGTTTCATAATTCTGTCATTTCAACTAATTTACTTGGCAGTAATGTTCACTGCTCTGTAAATCCCAGGATCATCCACAGAACCTTTATTAAAGATACTTATAACATTGGATACCTTCCAGCCCTCTGGTATGGTAGCTGATTTTAATGCTAAATTACATATTTTTGTAAGCAGCTCAGTCACTCCATTCTTATGCTTCTTCAGGAACATTGGATGAACACCATTTAGTCCTGCTTTTAGACAATAAAAACCATTCTGTCAGGCTGTGCCTTCACTAGAATTTTAGCCCAGCTAGCCAGAATCATATATTAGGGGTGAGGGAAGAATGCTAGACCGAACAAACTGTATTAGCTAGACTATTCCTTGCTAGTTGAGTTTACCAGAACTATGAATGAGTCTAGTTATGGGCCTCTTATTTATTTGCCCAATTCACACCTATATATTTTAGCCAGGGACTACCACTTTTCAGCAAGAACTGTTCCAGCTAGCATGGTTGAACCTGTAGCATAGATAGCTGTAGTGACCTTATTCCTTTTCCTCTTCACTGGTCAGACTCTTATGATGGACACAAGGAAAGCTTATGAAATCCCAGTCTCAAGTCCTCCTCCTCCTCATCTGCACATCCCTCTAGCTGTTCCAAGTGCAACATTTTAAGGATTTTGTCCCGTAAGCAGAACTTTCAGAATAATTTCTGAAAGCCTTTTTGTTTGCCACAGGTCTAAAGATGCCTTCAGTAATCTGGCAAATGGCAAACAGAACTCTTGGGCATACTCCCTTGATATTTCCACCGCTTTGAAAGACAAAGGCAAATTGACTGCCAGACGAGAGTTCTCCAGTACATAAAACCTTGTCAGCAAAGCCACAGAAACTTTGCACAATGCCTTTATCTTTCCTCTCTTTGACTATGGTGATATAATGGGGACACTGCGATTTGCTGGAAAAACTGCAAACACTCCAAATATTAAACCTAGACAATTGCATTCAAGCTAATGAAAGCTGGAAATGTTAGAGGTGACGCTCTCCATCTTCAAGATGAGGGTGTATTATAGAACCTGTCATTCTTCAGTACTCCTTGCTGCCAATCTACTGTATGGAGTAGCACTAACAATACCCACTGCCTTGCAAACCGCAGGGTTTGTGTCACAAAAGGGCAACAGGCTGACAAATATGGTGCGGGGTAGAGAGAGTGAAAGCACATGATGCCACTTGAACAGGGTCTCTCTGCCTTGGGGAGTTGATAACCACTTTAACAGCATCACAGGGGTAGCCGTGTTAGTCTGTATCCAGAAAAACAACGAGGAGTCTGGTGGCACCTTTAAGACTAACAGGCTTTCGTGGGTAAAAAACCCATCTGAAGAAGTGGGGTTTTTACCCATGCAAGCTTATGCCCAAATAAGTGTTAGTCTTTAAGGTGCCACCGGACTGCTCGTCACTTTAACAGCATGTCGTTAGACAGGACAGTTGACACTTTGATGACTGTAGCCCTGGCTAAAAAGATAAACTGGCACTGGTGCCTTTGTCTATCTATTGTCAAATTATTTTGCAACACTTATACAAACCATTTAACCACCTGGCTCTCTTCATATCGCTAACAGAAATTGTCCTGACACATAGATTGTCTCTTTCCAAAATTCCTTCTGTAAGAACTGCATCATTGTATAAGTTGCTGTTTCACTTGTATTTATGTGGAAAAGTGGAGAAAACAAATCCACTTATAACAGGAACCGTTATATATAACAGAACTGTAATATTTACAAATATTCCTGGAGCTTCAGCATCTATAAAAAATTCACTTACTTGCTTAATGCTTGATTTTACAGTGTAAAGGTGTCCAGTGTCGGGTGTCCGAGTTCAGGAGGGTATCAACTACAACACTCTGTTCAACACATCATTAATCTCCCAGAGAAACTCCATCTGCAAAGCACACCCCACACAGAGCACACACACAGAACAAACAATGGCAGATCTGTGCTGATATTTGGTGGTGTTATATTAGAAAACTGTAGGACCAGATCATGTAAAATTGAGCAGTCTCACTTTTGTTTAGATAATGATAGTTTAAACGATACTATGTGGTAAGATGCAGCATAATTCAATTCATATTCAGAAGTATGCTACAAGTATCTCTGAACTTGGGGAGATACATTCATTTTTGTTTCATGTATCAGTGTGGCTACTAAGACTTTCACTGACTTCAAGGGGCATTGGATTTGGTCCTAAGTTAGTTATTTGGGCAAAATTTTAGAAAGTGCTAAATCGATTTAGGATCCAAAGTTCAAAAGTGATTCAGGCACTCTGTACCAGATTTTTAAAGCTATTTAAGCATTGCTGTGTTCAGTGTTGCAACACCTAACTGATTTAGGAGCTGACATCTCATTTTCAAAAGGGATTTAGACATGAGTCTAACTCTAAATCCCATTGACAGTCAATGGGCTCTAGACTTCTAGGTGCCTAAATCCCATTTGAAAATTATATTTAGACTCCTAAATCAGTTAGGTGTTGCAACAGCTCAGCGACACCTAAATATCTTGAAAAAACTGGGCCTTTGGCCCAAAAACCTCAAAGGTTTTTAGGCTGCTAACTTCCACTGATTTCAATGGAAGTTAGGAGCCTAAATACCTTCAAGGATCTGGGCATAAGTGCCAGATAACTTTTGGAAATAGGACTTGGGTGCTTTTGAAAATTTTACTGTTAATCTAAAATTAAGACAGATTTAGAAATTGGATGGCTGGTAAGGCTTGTATTGTGTCTGGCAGGCAGCAACAGTTAGCACCATTTTAGCTTCCCAAAATGATAGTTTCTAAAGATATACTGAAGTATGCTATAGCAAAGTTCCCATTTGATGGGCACCCGCAGAAGCAAGAGGTCTTTTCACAGAGTCCTCCATCTGCTCCATCTCTGCAGGGACCCTGGGGAGCCCTGCATAGTCTCTCTCAGGTCTGTCACCAGCCCTACCTTGAAACTGGTTCAGCAGCCCAAAGTAACTTAAAATAGTCCCATGCCACAAACACTAGGTCCACCACAGTAACTCCAAAGTTCAGCACCTCTCCAAAGTTCTTATCATCCATGAAGACCTTATTCTGCTCAACAGAAGCCTAGCCTTCTGGCTCAGACTTCCATCCTCAATCCACATGCTCTCTGTTCTGAGAGGGAAGGTGGCATATATACTACCTTACTTCTGAAAGCTTCCCCAGATTGGCTGGGAGAGAGGGAAGCCCTGCCTCACCATACACCACAAAGCTCTGATACCAGCATCTCCCCATCCCACTGCTAATTCCTGGGACTAGCTCTTCGCTTCTGGCTTTGGCTGGTTTGTAAGCCTGTGTTCACATCAACATCCCTGGAAAGGGGTCTTCTGGCCCTTAGGCTTAAAGGGCCAGTACACTCCATTACTTATACCAATGATTTTTGAGTTTCTGTGAAGGGCATTCTACAGCAAATATAGCCACTTTTAGTGCAGATAAAGCACGATAGGTTTTTTTTTGTTTGTTTTTTAAACTGAAAAAGCACTTTAAGCTCCAAAGGAAATACCATAGCATACTACTTTGTTTGCTCTTACCACAAACACTGAAAACCGTGGCACCCTGAATGCATAAGTTTGCTAAGGATATGTCTACACTGCAATAAAACACCTGTATTTGGCCTGGGTTAGCTGACTTCAGCTCACCGGGATCAGGCTGCAGGGCTATAAAATTGCAATGGAGGTGTTCAGGATAGACTGGAGCCAAGGCCGTGGGATCCTGCAAGCGGGAGGGTCCCAGACCCCAGGCTCCAGCCTGTGCTCAGATGTTCACACTGCAGTTTTACAGCCCCTCAGTCCAAGCTCCACAAGCCCAAGTCAGCTGACCAGGCCAGCTGCGGGTGTTTTATTGCAATGTAGACTTGCCCTAAGGGTCAGAGTCAGGGCCGACTCTAGGTACCAGCAAAACAAGCAGGTGCTTAGGGCGGCACATTTCTAGGGGCGGCATTCCAGCGCCGGCCATGCCGCCCCTAGAAATGTGCCCCCGCCGCCCCAACTCGCCTCCACTCCACCTCCGCCTGCTCCCCTGAGTGCACCGCTGCCGCTCGGCTTCTCCCCCCTCCCTCCCAGGCTTGCTGCACGCCAAACAGCTGTTTGGCACATGGAAAGCCTGGGAGGGAGGCAGGAGAACCTGAGCGGCAGTGCGCTCGGGGTAGGCGGCGGTGGTGGAGCGGAGGAGAGCTGGGGCGGGGAGCAGTTCCTCTCCCCCGCCCCCCGTTACTTCCTGCGCTCCCCCCTCCACCCTCGCTCACCTCCACTTCACCATCGCCGCCTGTCAGGGGAGCAGGCGGAGCAGAGATAAGCTAGGGCAGGGGGCTGCGGGGGGGAGCCGCAGGAAGCAATGCGGGGGGGGGGGGAAATGTGGCATGCCCATGGCAAGAGGCGGGGCCGCGGATTTGGGAAGGGGTTGGGAAGGGGTGGAGTTGGGGCGGAGCCAGGGGTGGGGGGGCACGAAAAAAAGTGGGGGCTGCCAAAAATTTTTTTGCTTGGGGAGGCAAAAATCCTAGAACTGGCCCCAGTCAGAGTTCCAGTTATACATGTGCAAATATTTTATTAAAGCAGAGAGCTTTAATTAAAGGCTCTCACAGAAGGGCCACCTAGCTCAGCATCATGGTGGGTTAATGACGAGGCAAGGAATCCTTTTAATCTTGCTAGGCCAACAGCAGCTGTTAGGATATAGATATTCAGGCCTGTCTATAAAGGCCTATACTCTAAAAATTTAGGTGTATTCTTAGCACTTAGCTAGTTATAGAGGTATAAAAGAAAGAATCAAAATCACTGTCTGCTGATGTAAGGGCCTTCTCTTACTGTGACAGTCTGAGGCCCTGTTCTTAGGCTAAAGCCTTTGGCTAAGCAGCAGAGGCAGCCATAAACTGGGAAGCGACCGGTCACATCCTCACATTCCAAACTAGTCACATTGAAATAAGGTGCTATTGGGCTGTCAGGAATACAATCCTGTCCTGATAATGCCTATAACCTCCAGAGAAAAGGAAGTGCCTAGAAAATGTAAAAGGAAACTTAGTTTGATAGCATCCTGTCTAGCAAGAACTCACTTATCTATAGCTGGGATGTGAAATCCTCATTTCTGTGTTGTCCTAACACTGTAGTCCCCCTTTCCTTATTGTTTGTCTGTATAATCTCTGTCTGGTTCTGTGATTGTTCCTGTCTGCTGTATAATTAATTTTGTTGGGTGTAAACTAATTAAGGTGGTGTGATATAATTGGTTAAATAATCATGTTACAATATGTTAGGATTGGTTAGTTAAATTTCAGGAAAATGATTGGTTAAGGTATAGCTAAGCAGAACTCAAGTTTTACTGTATAGTCTGCAGTCAATCAGGAAGGGGGGTGGAAATGGGAACAGGGGATGGGGATGGGGAAATTGGAATCATGTTTTGCTAAAGGGGGAAATGGAAACAGGGACACAGGTGTAAGGCTCTGTGGTGTCAGAGTTGGGAAGGAGGACACTAAGGAAGGAAACTGGAATCATGCTTGCTGGAAGTTCACCCCAATAAACATCGAATTGTTTGCACCTTTGGACTTTGGCTATTGTTGCTCTCTGTTCATGTGAGAAGGACCAGGGAAGTAAGTGGGTGAAGGAATAAGCCCCCTAACATCTTGGTGCTGTGACTCGGATGCATCACATCGGATAGGTGAGTGGCAGCCTGTAAGTTCCCTTTGCCAACAGTCCGTGCAGCTGCTTGGAGGGGGTATAGTGAACTCTCGTGATGGTAGTTGTGGGTTCTGGCAAGCCAGGGTAAAGGATTTTTTGGATAAGGAAGAACCAGGGCCCATGCCAGGTGCAGGGGTCAACCTGGGATGAGATTAAAAAGGAAATGGAAGAAGTGTTAGGGGACCCAGAGGGATGGCGGGTGGCTGAGGAGCCCACCCTCCTTGGTATATGGGTAGTAGAAGAAGGTCCCTGCCCATGGGGACTGAATGCCTTCCAGGGAAAGGAGGCACTTCAGTCTGCTTGTGAGAGGTTTGAAGTAAGGGCAGCATTATGGGAAGCTGCCAGTAATCTTTCAAGTTTGGTGCTGCTTCAGCAAGGGCTGCAAGGGTTGTAAATTAGTTAGGGGTAGTTAAAGATGATTTGGCACAACAGGGTTTAAAGTCAAAAGCAGCGTTAACAGACTACGTTTAGAGACTGGAGCTGGGACGGGGGAGTGGAGAGAAAGAAAGGAAGGGGGAAAAAAAGGGTTTCAAAGTGCAAAATGGCAGGGTTTGCAGGAGCAGGTAACAACCCTCCACTCTTCTCCCAGAGCCAGAATGAGAACCTAGGGATAAGGGTTCCCAACTGTTTCAACCCAGGGAGCCTACTCTTGGCTCAGAGCTAACTATGTCCTTTTCTTCTTTTCCTTCTTCTTTTTCTTGGTTTACTTAATTTGCTGCTGGTAGCCTATACTTTAAACTGACCTGACAAGCTTAATTGGTTTCTTTCCACCTCTCCCCCTGCCTTTCCACACTTTTGTTTTTCTGAAGTTTTAATGGAGGGTACTTTGGATACTTATGTGAGATGTTTTTGGTTATTTTGGACAAAGTATGATGGAGGTCTGCTGTATTCGACTAGAATTTTTGGAGTAAAAGATCCATGGGCATCCATGGAGACAAATGTTTTACTGCCTCTTTGAACAGTCTCAAGGTAAAGACAACACAAGTTAAGGCAGTTGTGTGGCAATAATTGTACTTGGTGGCTAAGTTGTTACAGACAAATTGAACTACCTTAGAGAACTAAATGTAGGAGTAAGTGATTTAAAGAAGGGAGTGAAAAGTTACAACTAGCTTTTGCAAAAATTGATAATACAGGGTTTGCAGGAAAGTAAACATTTGGGAGTTGTGGAAATGGTAAAAGGTAACTGTTGTGAAGATGTTAAAAGAGTAATAGTTGTGGTGTTATGAGAAGGAAGTTTTTGTTTAATGATAAAACCCAGTTATATAAATGTAACTGTATGTGCAACTCTGTGCCGTCACATTGGATGGAAGCTTGGTAATTAAATTATCCAAGGGGGTCAGGTAGAGTGGCTACTACCACCACTAGGCTTCTGTCCCCAGAAGACTTTACAGCTATTCTGAGGGAAAATGGGCTGTTTTCCCACAGAAATGGTCTATAAGGGACTGCTGCAGGCGGAGAGAGAATCTTATCAAAATTATTTCACTATTGGGTAATGTAATCAAAATCACTAAAGGATGTAAGGGGTTTCTATTGGAACTTAACTTGGCTGCCCCGATTGTGTCTAGTTGTACAAGATGGAAGTGTAATTGGGATACAGTTGTGTAAAAAAGAGTAATCACAGTGCAAGGGATGTTAGGCAAAAGAGAATTTTGTGTGTGCGCACAGGAAAAAGAAAAGGCGAGGAATGATTGGAACACTGAGCCTTGGGGTGGCTCTGGGGGATCAGATTGTTGCTTTGGTGGGTGTGCATGAAAACTCTGTGGGCATGGGGGAGGCAGTTACACCTTGTGTAAAATTAATATGGCTAATATAATATATGGAGGTTAAACTATATGGAAGGAATGTGCATTTTCCCAGGACGTGTGCAGTGTATATTGGAGAAGGGGTAAAAGAAATGCAAACAAAACATGGTACTGAATTAAAATCCTCTTAGGGCTCCAAAAGGGGCCACAATAGGTTGTGCTTTCTTTTTCAGATCTCTGTGTGATTTGGAGCAGGAGATGAAACTGGAAAGTAATCAGAACTCTGGTGGAAGTAAAATGTTTCCCTTTTAAGACAGTCTCTGAGCTGCTAACAGCTTTGGATCCAAAAGCAAGCTAAAAGAAAAGGAGTACTAGTGGCATTTAGAAGACTGTGCCACTAGTACTCCTTTTCTTTTTGCCAATACAGACTAACAGGGCTGCTACTCTAAAAGCAAGCTAGTAACCTCTGTGTAAATGCAAATTACCTAGCTGATGGGCACAAAGGAGCTGCAAATAACGAATACATCTGGTCAGCAAACAAGCTACTAGAAGACTCAGATTATGGCCCTCCAGAAAAGGGAGGTGAAAAAAACAAGTCAAGCCTGAAAATAAGGGGGACAGGTTAACCTTAAGGGGTGTGTGTGTGTGTGTGTACAGTGCTAAAATCTGAAGCTGTGTCTCAGCTATTACCTGAGAATAAACTTAAAGCTTGGTACAGCAGAGAAACTATTGCAAACGTGGTCTGTTGTACAAGAGGGGAAACTGAGGTACACCACCTCATGAATTTCATAAATGACCAGTGAGTGGGGTAATTCACTAGCCTGACTATAGAACAAAATAAGGACAGCCCGGAGGTAATTCTTCTGTTTTTCCTGCAATTAGCAAGGAAATTTGTAAAAGAAAGTGGTATTATTATTATTATTAATAAGCAGTAATCTGTCCCCACCAGGTGAGTGGAAATTGTTTCTTTTGTTTTTCAGACACTCTACAAGCAAGCTGGCGCCAGTGGAAAAATAACCCACAATATCATGGATCTGTGTTTTGTGTTTGTCTGTGGTGTTTGTCTTGTTGCTAGCATTGTTGTGTTTTAATGAACAGAAAATCTCATGATGTGGGTGGGGGATGGCTTCAAAAGACTGACCTTGGGGGGAGATGTGTATGAGAATACAAAATGTTCAACAAGGAGGCTAGCACCTGTGTAATAGCTACCATGGTACCTGGAAATGGAATGGCAACTAAGGTGGTTCCCCACAAGCCCTATGGAAATATTGAGAAGGGGAGGAGCTCACTGGGAATCAATGGAGGGGTGTGTAAAATAGTGTAAATCAACAGAAGATGTTTGGATGTGCCCTCCTCCTATGACTATGGAGGAGCAGAATCAATGGCCTATGCAAGGGGTGGACAATTGGGTGTACTGTGTATAAGGTGTTTTGCTGGGAATGTACATATTACTGGGGGCACAATTACACCAGCCCATAACCAAACTACACCCATCTATACGCTGCTATCTGGACTTTGGTGCACAAATGGATCTGTGAATCTTATTGCTGTGAATATTCAAACCAGGGCATACTGCCTGATTCCATACCAAGTAGTTAAGCTGGTCTGGACAATAACCCTTTTCTCTGTGAACATTCAATGGACTTATGATAGGGACAAAGCATGCAAAACCTGCAGAGGCAGCTTGTTGCAACTGCCAGCAACTGGACACATAAGATCATGACCCTGTTGAAGGAAGAGAGGCAGTGTTTTGGGGGTGTCTCGGATGTTGGACCATACTGCAGTGGTCAGGACTCGGTGTTGCTGTGGATTTTGTATTGTTAACTGTACTTGTGTTGTGTTGCATATGGAGATAACCTATAAGTAATGTAGTAGGACCCACCCCCCCCGCAGCGTACTAGACAACCTGGACCCAACCTTCTCGGGCCCACTGTAATGAGAAGTCTGGAACACGAATTGGAATAGGTGTGGTATGCCCATACGAGAGAAGGGGAATGAACAGAACAGGTAATCATCAGTGATCCATCCCCTGTCACCCATTCCCAGCTTCTGGCAGAGGACATCCCTGCCCATCATGGTTAATAGCCATTGATGGACCTATCTTCCATGAACTTATCTAGTTCTTTCTTGAACCCGGTTATAGTCTTGGCCTTCACAACATCCTCTGGCAAGGAGTTCCACAGGTTGACTGTGTTGTGTGAAAAAATACTTCTTTTTGTTTGTTTTAAACCTCCTGCCTATTAATTTCCCAGTCATGATTTTATAGACCTCTGTCATATCCCCGCCTTAGTGGTCTCTTTTCCAAACTGAAATGTCCCAGTCTTATTAATCTCTCCTTGCTGTTCCATACCCCATATCATTTGTGTTTCCCTTTTCTGAACCTTTTCCAATTCCAATATATCTTTTTTGAGATGGGGCAACCCCATCTGCACGCAGTATTCAAGATGTGGATGTACCATGGATTTATATAGAGGCAATATGATATTTTCTGTCTTATTATCTATCCCTTTCTTAATGATTCCCAACATTCTGGTTGCTTTTTTGACTGCCACTGCACATTGAGTCGACGTTTTCAGAGAACTATCCATAATGACTCCAAGATCTCTTTCTTGAGTGGTAACAGCTAATGTAGACCCCATCATTTTATATATATAGTTGGGATTATGTTTCCAATGGGCATTAATTTGCATTTATCCCTTCATCTCCATTTTGTTGCCCAGTCACCCAGTTTTGTGAGATCCTTTTGTAGCTCTTTGCAGTCTGATTGGGACTTATTGCCTGGGATCTGTGTTGGTGAGTATCTGAGTGTGTGTTTGTTGTGAGGATCTGAGTGTTGGATCTGAGTGTTTGTTGTGAGGACAGTTTGACCATGTGTTTGATTGGTTGGTTGAAAAGAGCAGGAATTGGGAGTGCTTTGTTCCAGGTGAGCCTGACTGTATAAAAAGCCAGTTGGCAGGGAACCAGCTAACAGCAGGAGTTTGCCTGGGAGTTCGTCTGGGGAGAGCCCACTGAGGCTTACATCTTGCTGGCTTCTCTGAGTAGTTACTGCATCTCCTGAGGAAGCTAGTAGAAGGAAGATTATGGATGGGGGGTGTTCAGCTGTTGTGACCTGCACTGGATGTGCTATGTTTGTCTTTCTTCCACAGGACAGAAGCGACTTTGTCTGTACAAAGTGCGAACTGGTCTCCATATTGGAAGAGAAGGTTCAAGGTCTGGAGCAACAGGTATCGACTCTGCGTTGCATAAAAGAAACTGAAGATTTCCTGGACAGACGTCAGGATATGCTTCTACAGACACAACATTCTGCAGATTCAGAGCAGGCTGCACAGTGGGGACAGGAGGCCAGCGAAGAAATTTGGCATCATGTGACCTCCAGAAGAAGAAAGGGGAACGTCCATGTACCAGCAACGCAGATACAGGTAAGTAACCGTTTTCATGTTGTCTCCACAGGTACCAGTGCGGAGAGTGGACCAGATGATACGTCTGAGGGAAGGGAGCAGAAGGAGACTCCGCCAGTTGGAAGGCATGAGATGCACTCTCCTAGGGTTGGGGGTTCCACGACCACCACTCCCAAGAGAAGGAGGCGGGTGGTGGTGGTCGGGGACTCTCTCCTCAGGGGGACTGAGTCATCTATCTGCCACCCCAACCGGGAAAACCGAGAAGTCTGCTGCTTGCCAGGAGCTAAGATTCGCGATGTGACAGAGAGACTGCCGAGACTCATCAAGCCCTCGGATCGCTACCCCTTCCTGCTTCTCCACGTGGGCACCAATGATACTGCCAAGAATGACCTTGAACGGATCACTGCAGACTACGTGGCTCTGGGAAGAAGAATAAAGGAGTTTGAGGCACAAGTGGTGTTCTCGTCCATCCTCCCCGTGGAAGGAAAAGGCCAGGGTAGAGATCGTCAAATCGTGGAAGTCAACAAATGGCTATGCAGGTGGTGTCGGAGAGAAGGCTTTGGATTTTTTGACCATGGGGTGGTGCTCCAAGAAGGAGGAGTGCCAGGCAGAGACGGTCTCCACCTAACAAAGAGAGGGAAGAGCATCTTCGCAAGCAGGCTGGCTAACCTAGTGAGGAGGGCTTTAAACTAGGTTCACCAGGGGAAGGACCAAAGCCCTGAGGTAAGTGGAGAAGTGGGATACCGGGAGGAAGCACGAGCAGGAGCGTGTGAGAGGGGAGGGCTCCTGCCTCATACTGAGAAAGAGGGGCGATCAGCGGGTTATCTCAAGTGCCTATACACAAATGCACAAAGCCTGGGAAACAAGCAGGGAGAACTGGAAGTCCTGGCAAAGTCAAGGAATTATGATGTGATTGGAATAACAGAGACTTGGTGGGATAACTCCCATGACTGGAGTACTGTCATGGATGGATATAAGCTGTTCAGGAAGGACAGACGGGGCAGAAATGGTGGGGGAGTTGCACTGTATGTAAGAGAGCAGTATGATTGCTCAGAGCTCCGGTATGAAACTGCAGAAAAACCTAAGAGTCTCTGGATTAAGTTTAGAAGTGTGAGCACCAAGGGTGATGTCATGGTGGGAGTCTGCTATAGACCACTGGACCAGGGGGATGAGGTGGACGAGGCTTTCTTCCGGCAACTCGCAGAAGCTACCACATCGCATGCCCTGGTTCTCATGGGAGACTTCAATCACCCTGATATCTGCTGGGAGAGCAATACAGCGGTGCACAGACAATCCAGGAAGTTTTTGGAAAATGTAGGGGACAATTTCCTGGTGCAAGTGCTGGAGGAACCAACTAGGGGCAGAGCTCTTCTTGACCTGCTGCTCACAAACCAGGAAGAATTAGTAGGGGAAGCAAAAGTGGATGGGAACCTGGGAGGCAGTGACCATGAGATGGTCGAGTTCAGGATCCTGACACAAGGAGGAAAGGAAAACAGCAGAATACGATTCCTGGACTTCAGAAAAGCAGACTTTGACTCCCTCAGGGAACTGATGGGCAAGATCCCCTGGGAGAATAACATGAGGGGGAAAGGAATCCAGGAGAGCTGGCTGTATTTTAAAGAATCCTTATTGACGTTACAGGGGCAAACCATCCCGATGTGTAGAAAGAATAGTAAATATGGCAGGCGGCCAGCTTGGCTTAACAGTAAAATCCTTGCTGATCTTGAACACAAAAAAGAAGCTTACAAGAAGTGGAAGATTGGACAAATGACCAGGGATGAGTATAAAAATATTGCTCGGGCATGCAGGAGTGAAATCAGGAAGGCCAAATCACACCTGGAGTTGTAGCTAGCAAGAGATGTTAAGAATAACAAGAAGGGTTTCTTCAGGTATGTTGGCAACAAGAAGAAAGTCAAGGAAAGTGTGGGCCCCTTACTGAATGAGGGAGGCAACCTAGTGACAGAGGATGTGGAAAAAAGCTAATGTACTCAATGCTTTTTTTTTTTGCCTCTGTCTTCATGAACAAGGTCAGCTCCCAGACTGCACTGGGCAGCGCAGCCTGGGGAGGAGGTGACCAGTCCTCTGTGGAGAAAGAAGTGGTTTGGGACTATTTAGAAAAGCTGGACGTGCACAAGTCCATGGGGTCGGATGCGTTGCATCCGAGAGTGCTAAAGGAGTTGGCGGATGTGATTGCAGAGCCATTGTCCATTATCTTTGAAAATTCATGGCGATCCAGGGAAGTCCCGGACGACTGGAAAAAGACTAATGTAGTGCCCATCTTTAAAAAAAGGAAGAAGGAGGATCCTGGGAACTACAGGCCAGTCAGCCTCACCTCAGTCCCTGGAAAAATCATGGAGCAGGTCCTCAAGGAATCAATTCTGAAGCACTTAGACGAGAGGAAGGTGATCAGGAACAGTCAGCATGGATACACCAAGGGCAAGTCATGCCTGACTAATCTAATTGCCTTCTATGACGAGATAACTGGTTCTGTGGATGAAGGTAAAGCAGTGGACATGGTGTTCCTTGACTTTAGCAAAGCTTTTGACACTGTCTCCCACAGTATTCTTGCCAGCAAGTTAAAGAAGTATGGGCTGGATGAACGCACTATAAGGTGGGTAGAAAATTGGCTACATTGTCGGGCTCAATGGGTAGTGATAAATGGTTCCATGTCTAGTCGGCAGCCAGTATCAAGCGGAGTGCCCCAAGGGTCGGTCGTGGGGCCGGTCTTGTTCAATATCTTCATTAATGATCTGGAGGATGGTGTGGATTGCATCCTCAGCAAGTTTGCAGACAACACTAAACTGGGAGGAGCGGTAGATACACTGGAGGGTAGGGATAGGATACAGAGGGACCTAGACAAATTGGAGGATTGGGCCAAAAGAAATCTGATGAGGTTCAACAAGGACAAGTGCAGAGTCCTGCACTTAGGACGGAAGAATCCCATGCACCGCTACAGACTAGGGACCGAATGGCTAGGCAGCAGTTCTGCAGAAAAGGACCTAGGGGTTATAGTGGACGAGAAGCTGGATATGAGTCAACAGTGTGCCCTTGTAGCCAAGAAGGCCCATGGCATTTTGGGATGTATAAGTAGGGGCATTGCCAGCAGATCGAGGGACGTGATCGTTCCCCTCTATTCAACATTGGTGAGGCCTCATCTGGAGTACTGTGTCCAGTTTTGGGCCCCACACTACAAGAAGGATGTGGAAAAACTGGAGCGAGTCCAGTGGAGGGCAACAAAAATGATTAGGGGACTGGAACACATGACTTATGAGGAGAGGCTGAGGGAACTGGGATTGTTTAGTCTACAGAAGAGAAGAATGAGGGGAGATTTGATAGCTGCTTTCAACTACCTGAAAGGTGGTTCCAAAGAGGATGGATCTAGACTATTCTCAGTGGTAGCAGATGACAGAACAAGGAGTAACGATCTCAAGTTGCAGTGGGGGAGATTTAGGTTGGATATTAGGAAGAACTTTTTCACTAGGAGGGTGGTGAAACACTGGAATGCGTTACGTAGGGAGGTGGTGGAATCTCCTTCCTTAGAAGTTTTTAAGGTCAGGCTTGACAAAGCCCTGGTTGGGATGATATAATTGGGGATCGGTTCTGCTTTGAGCAGGGGTTTGGACTAGATGACCTCCTGAGGTCCCTTCCAACCCTGATATTCTATGGTTCTATTCTATGATTAACTATCTTCAGTAGTTTTGTATCATCTGCAAGTTTTGCTACCTCATCATTTACCCCCTTTTCTAGATAATTTATGAATCTGTTGAATAGGACTGGGCCCAGTACAGACCCCTGGGGGAGACCACTATTTACCACTTTCCAATTTGAAAACTGACCATTTATTCCTACCCTTTGTTTCCTGGCTTTAACCAGTTAGCAATCCATGAGAGGACCTTCCCTCTTATCCCATGACAGCTCCTCAGATAGGAGGAGGAATGGGCTAGCCAGCTGCCTGGGACAAGTCCCTGAAGACATCTGGAGGAGTCTAAGATGGAGGTCACTGTGATAGGGAGTGAGATTGAGGGCTTTTGGGAAGTAGGAGAAAACTCATCAGTTTTACTGTAAAACAAGCATCGTTTTCAGGTTTTAACGGAGTTGTTTGAAATTTCAGTTTTTGGAAGACCCTGAAAATCCAAGAGAAAATCAGGATCAGAAAACATAATCCCTGGTTTGGTTTTGTTGAAATCAAGAGAGCTGAAACTGAGGGAAAGGAGTAAGAGGGATTTCACACACAGCTGTACTTGAATGATCCTTCCAAACAAACCTTCCAAGCTTAGTATTACATCAATCTAATTCAGGAAACGAAAAGACCAGCAAAAAGTCTGCCACCTAGCCCAAATAAATAAATAACAAAACCTATATTCACCATTCATTTCCATAGATACCACAAACATGCCAACATATCCTTAGACAGTGCTGTTCCTCAGACTCACCAGGTACAGATAATGGACAAGACTCTTTTCTGTGCCAGAACTCTGCTGGGGACAGGAGAGAGGGGAGGGCAGCATGGTTCCTTGATTGTCAGGGCCAGGAGTGGCCCCAGTGAAACCATAAAGCTGCTGACAGTCAGTTCTAAGATCTGCCAGTGATACAGGGTCCTTAATGGACCCTATGCCAGCAAAGGATAGGTGCGGTGGAACAGGGCTTTGCTACGTCCCCTTTCCACGTTTGACATGCCCCCGCCCTCCACGAACGCATCCCCTGCACTGGGATTGGAGGCAGGCAGAAGTGAAGTAGAGCTGGCACACTTGCACCCAGCAGTGAGTTCCCTTACACTAGGCACATCTGCAGCCAGATTTATGCTGTCTCCATTTCTTAAAGGGAAAGGATATGGGGCACTGCCGTCTATCCACCTTGAAACACTTTCCTTTTCCAACGCCAAATGGACAAAGCCTGCAACAGCCTAAAATACCATCATTTGGTCTGGACAAAGCCATAAATTGCTGTATTCCCCCAAAATTTCCCCAAACAAGCAAACTTCCCCCAGCCTCCATGACTACACAAGAGGCCAAGCTGAAAAGCAATGACTAGCCTCCCAAAGGCCTATAATGAATTGCTAAAATAACACTTTGGTAGAGGAAATCAGTGGAGGTGCCACGGCCTCATGCATATGATAAACAGTTTGGACACTTCTGACTGCAAGATTATGAACTAAATGCTAATCAGCAGGTGGAGTATGCCAATTACTGCCCATTCTACTTATTCTTAATAGGCTCAGGACAATAAATATTCTAGCTACACTCTGGCTACCAGTTCAGTTTCTATGCATTTACATTGATAGGTGGTTCAAAATATTCATAACAAAATGCAAAACCATTTGAATATTGTTGGGTTTTGTAGTGGGTTTTTTTTTTGGTTGGTTTGGGGTTTTTGTTTATTTGTGTTTAGTTTTTGTTACAAATACAAATGTGAGCCCATTTTGGCAAATAAATTTGCTTTGGCAAATGAATTTTTTAAGCAATGCAATGGTAGTTTTTGCATTGGACACAGGGACATTTGCATAATTTTTTTTTTAAATGTGAAAATAGTCATTTCATTGAAATTTTACAGGAAAAAAACTTGGAGTGAAATTGTGTGTAATGAAATGGTAACATTTTCATGAAAAATTCTTCAGAACAGAAATATTGACTTTCTCAGTGCTCTGTTTTATGGATATACAGCAGTGCAATTTAACGAAATAAATGAAAGAAAAGATGCGTAGTTCATATCAGATAATAATATCAAACATGGGGATCATAGAACCATAGAATATCAGGGTTGGAAGGGACCTCAGGAGGTCATCTAGTCCAACCCCCTGCTCAAAAGCAGGACCAATCCCCAATTAAATCATCCCAGCCAGGGCTTTGTCAAGCCTGACCTTAAAAACTTCTAAGGAAGGAGATTCCACCACCTCCCTAGGCAACGCATTCCAGTGTTTCACCACGCTCCTAGTGAAAAAGTTTTTCCTAATATCCAACCTAAACCTCCCCCACTGCAACTTGAGACCATTACTCCTTGTCCTGTCCTCTTCCACCACTGAGAATAGTCTAGAACCATCCTCTCTGGAACCACCTCTCAGGTAGTTGAAAGCAGCTATCAAATCCCCCCTCATTCTTCTCTTCTGCAGACTAAACAATCCCAGTTCCCTCAGCCTCTCCTCATAAGTCATGTGTTCCAGACCCGTAATCATTTTTGTTGCCAAAAATAATCGTTCCTTGGGACAGAGAGCATACTGGAATGGACCTATGATCATCCTTTCCTTATTTCCTTTCCTCCTGCGGTGTGCTAGACAATCCGGACCCAACCTTCTTTGGCCCACTGTAATGGGCTCCTGCAGGGCTCTGGAGGCAATTTAAAGGACATGGGGCTCCAACCATTGCTGGGAGCCCCAGGCCCTTTAAATTGCCCCCTGGGGAAGCTGGGCTGCCCCAGTATGGTGCACCGGCTCTTGCCAGTATGCCATACTGGGGCATACCGGCTTACTTTCACCTCTGGCAGAAAAGGATCTAGGGGTTACAGTGGACGAGAAGCTGGATATGAGTCAACAGTGTGCCCTTGTTGCCAAGAAGGCTGATGGCATTTGGGGCTGTATTGCCAGCAGATCTAGGGATGTGATCGTTCCCCTCTATTCGGCATTGGTGAGGTCTCATCTGGAGTATTGTGTCCAGTTTTGGGCCCCACACTACAAGAAGGATGTGGAAAAATTGGAAAGAGTCCAGTGGAGGGCAATAAAAATGATTATGGGTCTGGAGCACTTGACTTATGAGGAGAGGCTGAGGAAACTGGCCTTATTTAGTCTGCAGAAGAGAAGAATGAGGGGGGATTTGATAGCTGCTTTCAATTACCTGAAGAGGGGTTCCAAAGAGAATGGATCTAGACTGTTCTCAGTGGTACCAGATGACAGAACAAGGAGTAATGGTCTCAAGTTGCAGTGGGGGAGGTTTAGGTTGGATATTAGGAAAAACTTTTTCACTAGGAGGGTGGTAAAGCACTGGAATGGGTTACGTAGGGAGGTGGTGGAATCTCCTTCCTTAGAGGTTTTTAAGGTCAGGCTTGACAAAGCCCTGGCTGGGATGATTTAGTTGGGGATTGGTCCTGCTTTGAGCAGGGGGTTGGACTAGATGACCTCCTGAGGTCCCTTCCAACCCTAATATTCTATGATCTCATAATGGAATACGTAGGTATACGAGGGCAGAATTTGGCTCAAAGACTGTTCAGTCCCTCATTTATTGCAGCAATGGTTGGCCTGTAACTAAAACAGTTATATGTTCCTGCGGGTTCCTAATACTGTTGATCCACAAATATCTAATATGATGTTAGCCTATCTAAGGAGGTAAATGTCTTGCATGTATTTCACAACTCTCTCTTCATTCTTAGACAAAGGCTTCAAATTTGCTTTTATTTGTCTGTTAACCAAAAAGCTTTTCAGCTTTTGTACATCCGGCTAACTGATAGAATTTTATGAAGAAGAGTGTGTTGTCTGCATACTCTTTTCATTATCCATGTGTAGTGTTCTGAAATCTTATCACTCACCTTGCTGGCTCGAGCAAGTTATGTCTCCACTGCCAGAGCAAGAAGAAGAGTGAATAGAAGACAACCTTCATTTCAACGCAAAAGAATCTATGGCCAGATTCTCAGATGTAGATCAGTCTGGCTGCATTAATATGGTGCTACACCATTTATACCAGCTGAAGAGCAAGCTCACTATATTGTTTACTTTCCTTATTACATCTCAGAATGAAGTAAATTAATGAAATGATCTTTCTGTCTATCTACTGAGACATTCCCCAAACTATTGAGTATCTGTTTAGGTCACATTGACTCCCTGGTAGGAGAAAAATATTATAAAAACAAATGTGTTACTTAAAGTAACAAATGGTGCAGGATAGAAGTTATTCCAAAGGAACAATGATTGACAGGTCCCCTATGGGCTAATGTCAGACCCACCTATGGGACAGTATATAAATCACTAAAAGAGCTTCAGCATGTCGCCAAAGTGTACAGCTACCACTTTGTCAGAATTATTTTCTCCAGTTCTTTCCTGCATTCTTGGAAACATAAGACATTATCCAGAGAAGGAGAAAGCACCTATGCAATTGCTTAGACAAGTGTGTTATACTTATTCAAGTTTGCAGACATGCAGACAAGCTGGCAGGGAAGGGTTGGAGTTTATCATTTCTTCCTCTCCTGATCTCATTAGCATAAGATACAGATAGAGCTGCTCCATTCAGTGTGGCTGGCCTCAGCTTGTCTCTAATTCCTGCTCCGGGATACTTTGCAACCAAATCAAAAGCAAGGAACGGTGTTGTGTAACATTGCTCTCTTCCGATGAGAAATTATGACTATTAGTAGCCATGTGAAAACCTCCAGCTGATGAAACTCACCCTAGTCTGGCTTTAGCTAACTGGTAAAGGTACAGATACATTTGATGCTGATGGTAAATCTGGACATTCATAGGTTATTAGCTCTCCTCCCCCATCAAATTAAACAGGGATTGGTAGAGCTATGATGTAAATTGAAAACTTCCCTGAGTTATTTCCTTCTTTTCCAGACAAGTTCAGGACAAGTAGATGTGGAGTGAAGGTCACAAGAAAGTTAAAATTGGGACTCTTTAAAAATCCCACTTTCTATAGTAGAGTGATTCTGGCTTTACTTCAGTGTAAACTAAATTAGAAGCCAGCCCGGTACATTTATTAGAAGATTAAATAATAGTAACGTTAACAGTTGCATAATATTCAGTCTTCATAGAGATTTACAAATATTATCTAGTGATATCTTTTTAAGGCCAGTAAGTAGCTGTATATTCATTGAACAAATGGAGAAACAGAAGCATTACAAAGGGCCGACACTGACTTTATCCCAGTGCAAATGAGATCAGAGTCTGGCTAAATCTACCTAAATTATTTCTATATTTTTAAGATAATAAAACTGATAATCAAATAGAATTTTCAGATTGACTGTTAATGTTGTGAAAGATATGTCTAGTTAATGCAATGTGTGGTCCAACAGACAGGGCATGGAATCAAGAGACCTGGGTTCTACATCTGGCTCAAATGCTGGCTGTTATGTAGCTTTGGGAAAGTCACTAAACTGCTTGTGCTTTTCTTTCCCTTCCCATTCTTTGTCTATTTATATTGTAAGTTCTTTGGGGGCAGAGACCATCTCTTACTATGTGTACAGTGCCTGGCACAATGGGGCACTCATTTTGATGTTTCTAGATGTTACTGTAATACAAATAACTAATAAAGAATTCTTTATTGCATTACGTTTTTCCTATTTTTTAAAGAAGGAAATGTCATTTAATAAGAGCAAGGACACAGTGCATTTCACTACAACTATTGTACATCTCAGGTGGTTAAAACCACTCAAGCACGTGGCCCTCTCCCTTGCAATACTGTATGAGATTAACCCAGAAACCCCTTGTCTGTCAAGTTTTATTGCCTAATTATAATATGGTGCTGGACACCGATTGCCCAAAGCCATATTCAGACTCATCAGTTGGGCATTTTAAATGATGTCAGAGGCATACATATGGAAATCAGCCTCTGTATCAGATGACTTGGGGACAGCTAATGTAACACCGGTTTTTTAAAAAAGCTCCAGAGGTGATTCTGGCAATTACCAGTAAGCCTAACTTCAGTACCGGGCAAACTGGTTGAAACTATAATAAAGAACAGAATTATCAGACACATAGATGAACATGATATGTTGGGGAAGAATCAACATGGCTTTTATAAAAGGAAAAGGAAATCATGCCTCACCAATCTTTAAGAATTCTTTGAGGATTTCATCAAACATGCACAAGCGTGATCCAGTGGATATAGTGTACTTGGACTTTCAGAAAGCCTTCACAAGGTTCCTCACCAGAGACTGAAGCAAAGTAAAATGTGATGGGATAAGAGGGCAGGTCCTCTCATGGATCAGTAACTGGCTAAAAGATAGGAAACAAAGGGTAGGAAAAAATGGTCAGTTTTCACAATGGAGAGAAGCAAATAGCAGGGTTCCCCAAGGATCTTTTCTGGGACCAGTGATGTTCAACATATTCATAAATGATGTGGAAAAAGAGGTAAACAGCGAGGTGGCAAAATTTGCAGACAATACCAAATTACTTTACATTTAATTTTCACAAATTACTCAAGGTAGTAAAGTCCAAAGTTGACTCTCAAGAGTTACAAAGGGATCTCACAAAACTGCGTGACTGGACAACAAAATGGCAGATGAAATTCAATGTTGATAAATGCAAAGTAATGCACATTGGAAAACATAATCCTAACTGTACATATAAATTGATGGGATCTAAATTAGCTGTTAACTCTCAAGAAAGAGATCTTGGAGTCATTGTGGATAGTTCTCTGAAAACTTCCACTCAGTGTGCAGCGGCAGTCAAAAAAGCAAGCAGAATGTGGGGAATCATTAAGAAAGGGATAGATAATAAGACAGAAAATATCATATTGCCTCTATATACATCCATGGTACGCCCACATCTTGAATGCTGCATGCAGTCGTTCTGGTCACCCCATCTCAGAAAAAGATGCATTCAAACTGGAAAAAGTACATAGACGGGCTACAAAAATGCTTAGGCATACGGAACAGCTTCCATATGAGGAGACTAAAAAGTCTGGGACTGTTCAGTTTAGAAAAGAGACGACTGATGGGGAATATGAGAGAGGTCTATAACATCATGACTGGTGTGTAAAGAGTGAATAGAGAAGAGTTATTTACCCATTAACATAACACATGACCCAGGACTCACCCAGTGACATTGGTAGGCAGCAGGTTTAAAGCCAACAAAAGGAAGTACTTCTTCACACAATGCACAGTCAACCTGCGGAATTTGTTGGCAGATGATGTTGTGAAGGCCAAAAATATAATTTGGTTAAAAAAAGAATTAGATAAGTGCATGGACAATAGTTCATCAATGGCTATTTGCCAAGATGATCAGGGGTGCAACCTGTGCTTTGGGTGTCCCTAAACATCTGACTGCCAGAAGCTGGGACTGATGACAAAGGATGGATCACTGAATAACTGCCCTGTTGTGTTCATTCCCTCTGAAGCATCTGGCACTGGCCACTATCAGAAGCCAGGATGCTGAGCTAGATAGACCATTGGTCTGACCCAGTATGGCCGTTCTTATGCGCTTACGAAATGATTTCATTTACCATCACATCATTTAATTTACACAATGCCGAGCTATGTGCACATATAAAATGGAAAAGTAAACATCTTTTCACTTAATCATATATGTTCACATACATTGCAAGCTTTGGTAATATTTGCAGCTAAATGCTGTAGATTCTTTCCTCTTCCCCGGTTGCTGTCACCTTTGAAATATTAAGGTTTATTCGGAAAAAGCACAACAGCTCTCAGTTCAGCTTCTTATAACAGTAAGTCACTAATGAAAGTTACCCAGACACCAAAAAGTGCAGCAACTGGGGGAGAGTTTCAAAAGGGAATGTTAGTTTGCAGTTTTTGATGTCACATCCCACTGCTATCTCTTTGTAAGCCAAGGCTACATTTTAACTTTTCCTTTCTCTTCGAATAGCTGCTTAGGAGCCATTTTAAAAGACTCCCAGGAAGTCCTATTGTAGAAGTGGGCAGGAAGAAGTAGCCATTCAAAGGGCCCACTCCTCAGATGGGGTAAACTGGCATAGCTCCATAGACTTTGATGGACCGACCCCAATTTACATCAGCTATGAATCTGGCTGTTCATCTCCTGTCCATAGATCAGCTTCCTTTTTTGCCATATCCTTTAGTCCCCCAAGGCAACTGTGGGGGAGGGATAGCTCAGTGGTTTGAGCATTGGCCTGCTAAACCCGGGGTTGTGAGTTCAATCCTTGAGGGGGCCATTTAGGGATGTGGGGCAAAAATTGGGGATTGGTCCTGCTTTGAGCAGGAGGTTAGACTAGATGACCTCCTGAGGTCCCTTCCAACCCTGATAGTCTATGAGTATTTTGGTGTTAAAAAGGCTAAATCAAGAATGTGATAGCTTCTGATTTAACCTTTTAAACAGAAAAGCAATTTTCAAAGCAGCGCCCTGCCCGTGAGAATCTACAGTACAATGGGAAGAATCAAATTAACAAAGGGGCTGGGGAAAAATTACTGTTTTCAAAACAGGTAAATTCTAATTTTACTGACACCTCTGGGAGATCTATCACCTTTGTGCAGCCAGGATTTTGTAAAAGCACTGTTCAATTGTGGTACACAATTTGTACACAGAACCAACCAGATACAAATTTCAGATAAAGTGAAGATTTGGGTATTCTGGAACCACAAAAGTACCAACATGAAAATGCATATCACCTACATTAAAGTAGTGAGACTCATATTTCTTACCCTGCTGTCCATCACCATTGAGTTTCCTATTTTTTGGGGGGGGGGGAGGGTCTTTCCCACAGCCCTGTGACCTTTCTGCTTGCCTCTGGTAGTTTTATAATTTGCTAATAGAAAATACGGAAGCTAAATTTTATTTGTATGACACATTTTACATGTCAGATAGGGCTGAACACAGTTACAACACTATGTAAATAAAATGAAAGAATAAACGCAAATTAAAGCCTTTACATGACTAAAATGATCCCTATGCATCAGTCAGGTTTTATGAAGTCCAAGATTTAAAAACTATCTGTTGAACTGCAATTTAGCAGGATTATGACAGAGATAGAAAAGACGTATGAGATCATCCAGAGTATTCCACAGCAAGAGCAGTAGCTTAATAGGCCATGTAAGATATTACATTGATCCTATTGCAGATCTCAGCCAAAATGCAAATAAATAAGATACAGTATTGCAGGTTGCCTTTATAAGAAAATTGTTGGTTCCTGCTTTATTCAGGCATTCAGTGTCACTGTGGTCATGCTAAAAAAGTTCTTTGGCTTTATTTTACCTGTCATCTGAATCTTAGAAGATTTATCAGAACACAGCATGACCATATTGCTATGGATTTAGTTAACTGCAGCACAGATCCTGTATTCCTGATGCAAATGATCTATGAAAAGTTACTGTGGATCAAGCAGATATTTGCCATAGTACATGTAATGGTATTTCCGTCTAAGTTACGGGTTGCAGCTGGTCTATCTCTTGCTGTGTGCTGCTAAGTGCTTAGACTGGCACTTTATTATCAGAATAGAACAAGTCTAGGCTAATGTGTGTAGTATAAAGAGTCCCAGGGAGCCACAGCTCCTCATTCTCCAGCCATTCTTTCCAGTTTTTCTGCTGTTGCACTCCGGATAATTGCAGTTTAATTGGGTGACATGAAATGAAAACTGTGTCCACATTATCCAGGATTATCTCTTTTTCCTGAAGCCTGCCACCAATTGAAAGGAGCCCATTTATCAGTCCAAAGAGCTGTGTTCAGTTGCTTTTACGAGCTGGGAAGAGTGTGAGAACAGGCTAGAAATGGGAGAAAAGGACCTGACAGCTAAGAAAAATTATTTCAGTTGTTTATCAGGAGGAAAGTTTATCTGATCCTTTACTCATGGCTCGACACTCTGAACCTCCATATCATTTTGTAATGAACATTGTCCAAGTTTCCTTCCTCAACTTGATGTGCTTCAGCTCTGCCTCCCTTTTGTGTGGGCACAGATCAACTTTAAAAGCTTCTTTCAGGCAGCATGAATGCACTTCATTTTACGAAAAAGAACTTTGTATTGATAGCTAGAAAAAAGGAAGGTTGTTTAAAAAGGAAGGGGAGACAATCAGGACAAAATGAAGAGCTTTCAGTTTCCATTATGAGCATGTCGCTCTATTCTTCTCAGCTGTTTATACATTCCCAGCACAATAATGCCTCTTTGCAGTAATATGTTTCCTCTTTTACACTATTCATATTGAAAAAAGCCCTCACATCATGACCACAGTAATAAATACTATAGAAATGTGGGTATAATGTCAATTTGCATTCTGTGAGAAGATCAGGGTAAACCTAAAGGCCAAAAGAATATTCCACTAATGTTCATTCATCATTCTATAGTTCCAGGTAAAAGAAGGACCTTGTCAATACACCGCAAATCCTTTCAAATGCTAGCACATTTGTGTGAATATTTTAGCCTAATACACTGATTGTTAAATAGAAAGAGCAGCCTTTGAAATTGTCTATTGCACTCAAATCCCTAGCTGCACAAGGTCTGGGCAGTAGTGGTTTCTATTCAGAAAGAAATAGAAGGCTTTAGTTCAATAAGAACAGTGGGTATGAAGGTTACTAAGGATATTGTGTGTTATTAAATGAAAGTTTTTCAAAGAAAAAAGCTTATAACTATAAATGGCTCCTGTAAATACAGAGTATATGCCTTGCATACATGCATGATACTGTATGCATTCTCCAGTCTCATTTGGTTATGCATGTAATTGAAGGAAGGATTTTGTAGATGTGCAAGTTTGGGCATTTCCCCTTTTCTATCATTTATGCATCCTAAAAAAGTTAGTTATCAATTAAGAAACACATATTTTCCCCTCTCTCACAGACGCACATGCACACAGATTGTATATGACAGTTATCTCTCATTTCCATTCTGGACATATTCTTGGCCTGTTCTCTGTATGTACAATGACATGCAGCTTTATCCAAAGCCCACTAAAGGCAATGGAGAGACTCTTTGATGGGCTTTGGTTGGACATTTATAAAACGGGCATAAAAAATATCCATAATTATCATAATTACAATAAAATCATGGAGAAGGTATTAAACAGCATGCTTACAGACCAGGATGAGACTTAATGTGTAAGACAATCTCCTCCCTCCCCGTCAACTGTAGGGTTTTTACACCTTCATCTGATGCTGCAACTATAAGAGACAGGATACTTCCATAGCTTTTTGAGTCTGATCCAGTCTAGCAATTCCTATCTTTACCCAGATTTCCTACATTCCTGAGGTTATACGTGATGGCAAAATTTAGGAAGAGAAAGTTATTAATACTATTAGAAGGAAAAAGTCAAGGTGTTCTTACTACATTTTTAAAAAATAATTATTCACTGTTTTTAGTTTTAAGCTTCCAGCAGGCTATTACAATCAGTTTCTTTGCCAATTTTTTATTCTTCATCAGAAACACATGCAGTTCTGGGAAGTTAGTTTCCCCGCTAGGCCTCATAGGCCCTACTGTTATGCCACAAGTTAGTGATAGGCATACTCCAACCCCTGGACTGTCCAGCCCCAAGTCTACGGGGCACTGGCAGTATTCACAGATTCGCTGCTTCCAAAGAAGCAGTACACTCTAGCTTACCAGTTCCACCTCAGATCGCCATTTCACTTAACACACAGCTTTTAAATATGTTTGTAGTGAAATCAGGTATAGGGTTATTTAACAAAGCCTAGAGATTCAAGTAGCAGCAAGTAGAAGTACTGGAAACAAATGGTTACATAAAAAACAAAATTACAACTCGCATTCTAGAGCCTAGATTTAGTTAACAAGATACTCTCATGTCCTGTAGAATATTGCTCACCCAAAACTCTTGCAGCATTTTCCTCCTTTCATGAGACAGAGACAGTGTCTGCCTGCCTTCTAGGTGAAGGACTGCATGTGTTTCTTGCCCCCCACCTCCTTCTCCCCTCCAAGATATACCAGTTCCAACCTTTGTCTTTATTCATGAACAGGTCACCCGCTGCTGTCTGTGAAATCTACAAGATGAAAGAATCTCTTCTGTTGCCTGTGGCTCAGTATGCAAAGAGGCGTACAACACACAAATAGTCAGACAGGGAGATAGGTGTCTGTTACCTCCTGCCTGAAAGGAACATCTCTGAGGAACGTCACCTCCTGGTGATCTGCCTTAACTCCAAGACCTTAAGAATATAATTTTCAGTACAGATACTTAATTCCTTAAATACTATCTGCACACACATTTCATAACGATGATGTCAATGAATGGACTACTGGCTCTTGGTAGAGAACTTACATGTTACCCTTTGGCAGTGGTGAGCTGGAGCCGGTTCCCACCGGTTCGCTAGAACCGGTTGTTAAATTTAGAAGCCCTTTTAGAACTGGTTGTTTCGCGAGGGACAACCGGTTCTAAGAGGGCTTCTAAATTTAACCGGCCAAAAGTGGCGCCTTAGGCGCCGACTCCATGGGTGCTCCAGGGCTGACTGCCCCCAGAATCAGGCAGGAGGGTCTTGTGGGCCACCGTAGTGGGTGCCCACCCCACCCCTAAGAGCCAGAGGGACCTGCCGGGGGCGAGGTGGGGAGTCCCGGAGGTGCTTACCTGGGGCAGCTCCCAGGAAGCATCCAGCAGGTCCCTCTGGCTCCTAGGGGCGGGGGAGAGTAGCTAGTGGGGAAGCAGGGGGAGCGGCCGCTCCCGACACTGATCACATCAAAAGTGGCACCTTAGGCGCCAACTCCATGGGTGCTCCGGGGCTGGAGCACCCACGGGGAAAATTTGGTGGGTGCAGAGCACCCACCGGCAGCTCCTTGCCCTGCGCCCGGCCCCAGCTCACCTCCGCTCTGCCTCCGCATCCGCCCCTGAACGCACCGCCCCGCTCTGCTTCTCTGTGCCCTCCCCCCCCGGCTTCCCATGAATCAGCTGTTTGGCGGGAAGCCTGGGAGAGCTAAGAAGCAGGCGGCAGCTTCCCGCTCAGGCCCAGGGAGGCGGAGGTGAGCTGGGGTGAGGAGCGGTTCCCCTGCACGCCCCCTCCCCCAGCTTACCTGCTGCGGTGCGGGTGGCCCTCCTCACGCTCCCTCGCCCCAGCTCACCTCCGCCTCCCTGGGCCTGAGTGCGAAGCCGCCACCTGCTTCTCAGCCCGCCCGGGCCTCCCACGCGAACAGCTGATTCATGGGAAGCCTGGGGCGGGGCGGAGAAGCAGAGCGGGGCGGCGCGTTCAGGGGAGGAGGCGGAGAAGAGGTGAGCTGGGGCGGGGCGGGGAGCTGCCGGTGGGTGCTCTACACCCACCAAATTTTCCCCTTGGGTGCTCCAGCCCCGGAGCACCCACGGAGTCGGCACCTAAGGTGACACTTTTGATGTGATCAGTGTCAGGAGCGGCCGCTCCCCCTGGTCCCCCACTAGCTACGCTCCCCCGCCCCTAGGAGCCAGAGAGACCTGCCGGATGCTTCCTGGGAACTGCTCCAGGTAAGCACCTCCGGGACTCCCCACCTCGCCCCCCGGCAGGTCCCTCTGGCCCTTAGGGGTGGGGTGGGCACCCACTACAGTGACCCACAAGACCCTGCTGCCCGGTTCTGGGGGCAGTCAGGGGACAGGGGAGTGGGGTGGATGGGGCAGGGGTCCTGGGGGAGGGGGCGTCAAAGAACGCGGGGGTTGGATGGGGCAGGGGTCCCGGGGGGCGGGGGTGGACAACGACCCCCTTGTGGGGTGAGGAGGGAACCAGTTAAGATTTTGGCAGCTCAGCACTGCCCTTTGGTGAATTATTATGCAGATATCTGATCCAGGGGATCCCTGTAGAACCCTATACACCCCCTGTGCCCTCTGCCATTTGGCATGAAGGGGTCCTCACACATAACCCGTCCAATCCTTTTTAAATTTTGAAAGCTCAATAGCTATATGGTGTGTTTCTTATTAAGACAGTTGTACCACTCTTTTTTGCTGAGCTGTTAATACTTTGTCTTTTATCAGAGTTATTTATCTCTCTCACATTCAACATGCTGCTACTGAGAAGTAGTAAGATGACATACATATAGCATATCCTGGCATAATTGTGTTCTTTATTGGCTGCTTTGAGTGGACCAGATATCCATTTTCTGGCTATAAGTAGTCAACATTTTCAAGTTTACATGAAGGGGTAGCTCGGCCTTTAGCTGGTTACTTTGATGTTGCGCCATTAATGTTCGTGGGGCTATGCTGATTTATACCAGTTTAAGTGCTGGCACCAATTCTTTTATATTTAATAATCTGAACTCAAAATACAGTGTGAGAAAAAACCTTTATAGTACATGCAGAATATAGATATTTTCTGACCTTTTAAAGATATTAAATAAGATACTGCCTTTTCTTTCGTTATTTTTACATCCACAAAGTAACCCAGTGAACTGTATAGTTTTATGAACAGAACATAGAGTAGGCGTGGCTTATACATTTCAAAATATTTTTCTGCTGCACTAATAGGCTACCCCTCATTTCAATGGGGCCTGCTGTTTCGCACTGCACCTTCTTTCTACTTATTGTGAGCCCTCCATCTGACCTTGGGTAATGAAGGCACACAGGAGGAAGAAAGGCGACAAAAAGTAAACCACCAAAAAAAAAAAAAAAAAAAAGAGCCACAAAGGAGTCATAAAGCCAAACCATAAAGACTCCAACCTTAGCATAATGCCCCTTTGCACAGGGGTCTGTGACACTACATGTAAAGGGAAATCGACTATAAAAACTAACCAACTACAAAAACTAACCAAAAAAAAAAAAGCATTAAAAAACACTCATACCTTATGCTAACAGAGCAGAGTTTGTGTGCATGCCAGAAACCAATGTCTCCTTTTCTTCCAGCCACTTCGGAAATTATGAAATCTGATTATGACTGTGCAAACCCCAGATGCAGGAGGGTTGGAAGGAAGGCCACTAATTTTGTGTGCCCGTCCTATGTTCAATTCTCTATTCTTGGTGTTAGAACCTGAAAGTGTCCATGATGCCATCTCAAAACCAGCCCAATACAGCTTGCTCTGAGGTCAATGGCCTTATTTACACTAGGGAATATTGTGTTAGAACACACAGCGGAAATTTTGCCCTTGACTTCAATAGGCCAGCCTCTGTGCCACATTCATAAAATGAGGACAGTGCTACTGACCTCTTTTGAGAAGTACTTTGAGATCTACTGATGAAAAGCCTCGCATAAGGAGCTCAGTATTATTTATGCTACAACCTGCACATTTTTCCTGTTAGGTCACATTTCTTTCTCTCACATCTGTCGTGTCTCTCACCACTGACTATGACCCAGAGCTCCAGCAGAGCTAGCTTGTTAGTTAGGCCGAGAGTTGACGAGTTATTCAGTGTGTTTTTGTTGGAGTAATATTGGTTGCTCTGTTTTGCTCTTCCAGTCGTTCCCCTGCTTTATAATAGCTGTTCAATCAGTGCAGGGCATTGCAGGGACTTCTTTCTTCTGTTGTCTGTGACAGGGAGACAAATAGGCAACTCAGGAGTTCTGGTACCTCTGTGCTGTTACGTAGGATTAGGGGATGGAAGGCCCGTCTCTGATGCTAAGGCCTCTGTGATATGTGAGGGCAAGTGACTGAACGGAAGTCTGCGACTGGGAGGTCTAATCAGTTAGCCTGAATACTCACACAAGAAGGGATTAAGAGGTGAAAAAGTTGTCCACTCTACAGATAAGGTTGCCAGCTAAAGTCTGTTGAGATGATGGTTTTCAGATGAGGACACCCATCCACTAGAAGTTTGAATTGTTGATCTAAGTCTTTCTGTACAGGTCTCCAAAGAACAATCAGACAGCAACACGTAACATTGCCGCTATGTATACATGTCAAAGGTCTTATAATTAGGGCTGTCAAGCGATTAAAAAAATTAATCACGATTAATCGTGCTGTTAAACAATAGAATACCGTTTATTTTAAATATTTTTGGATGTTTAATATATTTGAAAATATAGTAATTTCAATTACAATACAGAATACAAAGTATACATTGCTCACTTTATTTTTTATTACAAATATCTGCAGCGTACAAGTACTGTAGTGCAGTCTCTTTATCATGAAAGTTGAATTTGCAAATGTAGAATTATGTACAAAAAACTGCATTCAAAAATAAAACAAATGTAAAACTTTAGAGCCTACAAGTCCACTCAGTCCTACTTCTTGGTCAGCCAATCATTCAGACAAACAAGTTTGGTTATCATTTGACTGCTTCTTGTTTACAATGTCACCAGGAGTTCACATGGCACTGTTCTGCTGACGTTGCAAGATACTTACGTAAAGATTCATATGTCCCTTCATGCTTCAACTATCATTCCAGAGGACATGCTTCCGTGCTGATGATGGGTTCTGCTTCTGCTTGATAATGATCCAAAGCAGTGCGAACGGACGCATGTTCATTTTCATCATCTGAGTCTGATGCCACAACAGAAGGTTGATTTTCTTTTTTGGTGATTTGGGTTCTGTAGTTTCCTCATCAGACTTTTGAAACCATGCTCCACACCTCGTCCCTCTCAGATTTTGGACAGCACTTTAGATTCTTAAACCTTGGGTCGAGTGCTGTAGCTATTTTTAGAAATCTCACATCTGTACCTTCTTTGCGTTTTGTCAAATCTGCTGTGAAAATGTTCTTAAAACGAACATGTGCTGGGTCATCATCTGAGACTGCTATAACACAAAACATATGCAGAATGCAGGTCAAACAGAGCAGGAGACATACAATTCTCCTCCCAAAGAGTACAGTCATAAATTTAATTAACACATTATTTTTGAACGAGCATCATCAGCATGGATGCATGTCCTCTGGAATGGTGGCTGAAACATGGAAGGGGCACACAAATGTTTAGCATATCTGGCATGTAAATACCTTGCAATGCCAGCTACAAAAGTGCCATGCGAATGCCTGTTTTCACTTTCAGGTGACATTGTAAATAAGAAGCAAACAGCAGTATCTCCCATCAATGTAAACAAACTTGTCTTAGCGATTGGCAGAATAAGTAGTAGGACAGAGTGGACTTGTAGGCTCCAAAATTTTACACTGTTTGTTTTTGAGTGCAGTTATGTAAGCAAAATAAATCTGCATTTGTAAGTTACATTTTCACGATAAAGCGATTGCACTACAGTACTTGTATGAGGTGAACTGAAAAATACTATTTCTTTTGTTTATCATTTTTACAGTGCATATATCTGTAATCAGAAATAATAATGTAAACTGAGCACTGTGCACTTTGTATTCTGTGTTGTAATTGAAATCAATAGTGAAAATGTAGAAAAACATCCAAAATATTTAATAAATTTCAATTGGTATTCTATTGTTATACGTGAGATTGCCTTTAATTTTTTAAATTGTGCTTAATTTTTTTGAGTTAACTGTGTGAGTTAACTGCGATTAATTGACAGCCCTACTTATAATTATATTAAATTCTGTTATGAATTTCAAAATTTGAAAGACATAAATTACAATTGATTTTGTATAACAAAATCATATGGGTTAGAGATAGAAATGCACAACTCAGCCAGTCTCAATTTGGACTCTGATTTTTTCTGCACAAATTTTGAATGTGCATTTCTCTCAGGCCACATTAATCCCTTCACATTCTGTATGGAGTACACACTCCGTCACATTCAGCTATTAGCAATAATACAGAAATCTACCTCTCCAACAAAGATGTCTCCCTCAGTTCAGTCCCACCCAGCTCATTATCTCATTGATATATTGCTCACCAACAGCTCATAATTAACATGGCCAAAACTGCGCTTCTTATTTTTAAATAAAATAAAATAAAAATAAAGTAAAACTTTTCCTCCATGATTGTTGACAATACCACTATCTCTGCCTTATTATGCAGGCCCACCACCATGGAGTCATCCTTGACTTCTCCATCTCCCAACATATCCAGGCTGTCACCAAGTCTTACTACTTCTTCCTCCACAACACATTGAAGATTCAATCCTTTTTTCTGGACAAGCAACTACAATACTTGTCCACAACTTAGCCATATCTCAGGCTGATTACAGTAACCTCCTCCTGTACACAACAATCCCCCCGACCCCCTTCCAGGCCCTCCAAAATGCAGCTATTACAGTAATCTCTCTTACTTGGTGAGCACAGCACTTCATTCCCTTGTTCAAATCTTATGACAGCCCTACTTTAAATATTGTAATGGCCTTGGCACTGCACCCCGACAGCTCAACAGGACTTTGGAACCACTAAAGAAATGACTGTTCCCAGACAATCTTTCCAACATTGGTGTGTAGCCCAGTGCATTCTGGGACAGGAGTTTGGGAGTTAGTACTGCGTGACTATCCCTATAACACAGACATCAATAAAGCTCAGAGTTTATAAATGTCTGCCTTGGTTTAAGGATCTCCCCAGTAATTTGTAAGATATCAAATATTAATTCTGTTTCTGTTCAGTCTGTAACTATTATTCCCATATCACCCCTGCCTACCTCTTTCAGTCACTGCCCTCAGCAACTACCCGACTGGAGACCCTTAATAATACAAGACAAAAGAAAAGGCAACTCAGTTCTCTGTTTTTGCCTGCTTCTGTGATGATACTGCTGTGTGCTTGGCCAGCCAGCCTACCTGCAGTATCAGGCCTGGATATTGCTTTTTTGTGACACCGTGTTAAATGGGGGATATTTCATCCCAGGTGCCTGATGGTCTGCACTATGTCTTCTCGATGTCTGTGCTTACGCTGGTGTGCTTTTGCTGTTGTGATGCCTGCCTCATAGTTGTCACCCAGTGTCTACAGCAGTGTCTGTGTAACGAAGTGGCCAGGACCACACTATGCCTACCTTGTTTTCTGGCCAAGTGCATCTGCTGCCCAGAGCTCTCACTTCACTGCTGCTGGCATTTGTTGCAGTGTTGTGCCATCATGTCCCTTCCTGTGTGTAGGGCATGCCAGGCTCCTTCCGCAAAAGGAGGATTGATAGCTTTATTTAACAGGGAACAAGTGACAAGTGGGGATTATTATATTTCATCTGTCCTCGGCAGGGGATCAGCTGCTGTGCTGCCCGGAAGTGGAACACCTTAGGATACTACCTTACAATAAGAGGGACCTTCAGACTCTGTGGTTATACATTGGGGCTTTGCATGTTTTGGGGAACACGGGAAGGAAAGAAACAACCTGTGAAGCACCCACTCTTTGCAGCACGTTCTCCTCCAAAAAGCAGCAGCTATCCATGGGGTTAACCAAACTTGAGATAATTCTTCTTCCATGAGACTCTGATGCAGCCTTAACTTTGCTCAATCACTGCACAGCATGGGTGACCCACAGTTCACTGGTAGGGAGAAGGGAATCAGCACAGGAAGAGCGGTGTTGAGCACTGACCTTCCATGAAAACATGGCTGCCTCCACAGACTGGAGCTTCTCTTTGCTGCAGATCACCAGCATCCACAGAGTAGGGTCTTTACCACCAACTGATGATCACCAAAACACTGCAGCACTCCAGCCAACAACCCCTTTGCATGTGCCTCCCCCTCTTACACTAGGGGCTATGAAGAGCGCTGGTACAAAACTGTCACCAAAGTGACACAAAGGGACAGTAGCAAGGGTCAGAATCTGACCCAGAGTATTTCTGTTCTAAAGGATTAACATCAAGCCACACTGTGCTAAGAGTGTCTCATTTTGTCACCAGGTCATGTGACTATATGCCTGCCATGGCTATCCATTCAGCAGTTTTTTGGCACCCAAAACTATCGGCCAGTTAGTAGGTGAATCACTAGTGTTAATCTATAGCAAGTGACCCTCTCAGCCAATGGCCTTTGCCCCCTGGACAGTGTAATACTTTCATACCCATATATTGCATAGTCTGTATATACATATGCATTTTTATTTTTGTAAAAAGCTCTTGAAATCTGTGTGACATACCAGGGCGCAATCCAGAGCAGTGAGGGGCTCTCTCTCACCTGTCTTGTAACGTTGGGTAACTTACAATGCCTTGCTGAAGTAGCTCCCACCTGGGCTGCTCATAAGCAGCCTTCCAGCATGCAAGCCACACCCTGAGTGTAACTGCAGCCTGCCAGTTACACCCTGGTTCTCACCAGCTTTGGTTATACTGCAGGGTGTCCCCAACACACCTTAGTCCCAGATTTACCCCCAGAAATGTATATTCTATATGGCCCAGCCCTCTCCTGCACAGGCCAAACGTATTAAGCATGTTATTCCTTTAAGGGAATAATATGCCAGTTAATTACCTTAAATCAAGTTACCCAGACACTTCAGTTTAAATGCACTGGATTAGATAAAACAGTAAAACACATTTATTAACTACAAAAAGAGAGACTTTAAGTGAGTACAGGCATCAAAGTCAGAAATGGTTACAAGAAAAATAAACCAAAGATAAAACACTGACTAGTGCCTAATTTGACAAACTATATTAGATTCAAGCAAAATTTCTCACCATATGCTTCCAACAAGGTTACTGACAAAATTCTTCAGGCTAGGACCTTTTCCCCCAAAGTCCAAGAGCTGTTTTCCTTTAAATATGATAACAGAAACAGACAGTGGGAGAGGGGAGGGTGTCTTCCAGCGTTTGCCCGTTCTTTTTATAGTTTTAATCTCCCTCTTGAAAAAAACATTTCCAGCTGGGAACTAGGAGACATCTGTGTGGAAGGATGCTCCCTGCTGTTTCTTTTTCACCTGTTTGAGCTACCCTCGTTTTCCCTTGTTGCTTGATGACTCTGTTTACTGCTTAAATACAAATTAAGACAAAGATATACTCCTTTGTTCAAGACAGTTCTCTTTGACCAGTGTGGTGCCACGTGAGTTTTGAATATGCACTCTTAACATCAGACAGAGAAATTTATTAACTTCACAGACAATGTTGCCACACATATTTTAGTAGGACAATACTAATTATGCATATTTCAAATGATACCTTACAAGGCATACCTTGCACAAAGATTAGTACAATAATGTGTAGGGTGTGAACACAAGGGTGTATTCTGTCACAATCTGGATCCAAACTGGGTCTTAAGTGAAAAGCAAAAATGAATTAGGCAGCATGGCCTGGATCCACAAAGGGATTTAGGTGTTCAGTGCTCAGTGTTGCAACACCAACTTTTAGGCACCGAGAAAATCACTGGAATGGGTGGAGGGAGGCGCTATCTCTGCTTGGGACCTACAGCTGGGAATTCCTCTTTTAGAGTCAGGTGACTTAGGTGTCTAAACCATTTGTTGTGAACATGAATTAGGCAGCAGCCTGACTCAATAGAAAACAATGATAATGGTGGCAGCAGGAGAAGGCCTGAGATGTGAGGGACCCCTGTTCAAATTCCTCTCCCTCATCAGGTAGAGAGGGGAATTGACCCAGGGTCTCACGCGTTCTGAATGAGTACCCTAACCACCGGGCAAAAGGGTATAAAGGAGGCTGCCTCCTCCTCCTGCCATTTTGTGCTAAGTTAGGAATGCTCCGAGCATGCCTAATAGATCAGGCCCAGCATGGAAGATAGACCTTCCCCTCAGTTTGTGGATCATGCTAGGGCTTAGGTGTGAAATGGGCATCTGGATACCTAGAGTGAGGCAGCAGCACGTATGCTCAGAGGCAGAGGTGCCGACTTCCTAAGTTCCTGGGGCCGGGGGGGGGTGCATGCCCCTATTCCACCCCTTCCCCCAAGCCTCACCCACTCTGCCTCTTCCCACCCCTGCTCCGCCACTCCCCGCCTCTTCCTGCCCCTCCTTCTCCCCCTTCCCCAGCAGCACCTTCTGCACGCTGCTGAACAGCTGATCTCTGGCAGGCAGGAGAGGGAGGGAGAGGAGCTGATCGGGGGGTCCACCGGAGGGTGGGAGGCGCTGTGGGGGAGGAGCTGATCCGTGGGGCTCCAGTGGGTGCTAAGCACCCACTATTTTTTTCTGTGGGTGCTCCAGCCCTGGATGTCAGCGTCTATACTCAGAGGCCATAATTTAGGCACATAGGGAACTTTAACAGTGACTATTTAGGCACTGAGTGAGTTTAGGTGCCTACAGGGATAGGCAGCAGCCAAGCAGGGGATTTAGGGAACACAGAGGTACCTAAGACTGGGAACCAGATGCCTAAATCCTTTTGTGGCTCTGGCCCTGTCGGCCTAGTGTTTTCACCGCAAAGAACTACTAAAAAAACCTACCACCCATTTTGGCAACTGGCACCCTCCATTTAAGAGATGTGAATCATGGCGAATCAATGCTGCTGATGAGAAGACAACTGAAGTGTTTGAGATGTGGTGTTGCTGAAGACTCTTGTATGTCTCCTGGATTGAAAAGAATGCTTATGTTAGAAATACTATTGGAGAGAAGCAGACCCTGCTGTCAGAAATTAACAGGCGCAAACTTATGTAATTTGGTCACAACAGGCACAGAGATGGAAATAACCTAAAAAAAGTTATCATGGAAGGAATAGTGGCAGGTCTTCATAGCCAGAGATGATCATGAGGTGATAGAGAGATTGTGTGTGGCAGAGTGCTGGGAGGTGAACTGCTCAGCGCTCAAAGCTGGCAAGGGATCAAGAAGGCTTCCAAAGACTCTGCTATGGTGTCACTTAGATTCAGCCATGAATAAATGGATTTTACTTACTTACCCACGACTGAAATAGCATGGATTTAGTAGGCCAGGCTTGACCAAGCTATATGTATAAGCAATACACTTTTTGCCTGTATACTTCACAAAAGTCAGGGCTATCATTTCATTGTGTCCATTAGTAGCAGGTTCACGCACAAAAATAATGAGAGAAAAAACAAAATAATGTAATTCACCACCCGCAGAATCCTACACCAAGTTTTGCTATAATCTCGCTCCAAGCGACTGGTGATTTTGTGTGCGTCAGATTTTCAGGTATCTGAGTTGAGAAGCCTTAACCAGACCTGACTTTCAGAGGGGGGAACTTAGTACTTTCTGAAAATCAAGCCTCTTTTAGATGTCTCAGTTCATGCAAAAATCGAGGCACCTGAAATTGCTAGTCACTTTTGAAAACCTTGGCACTGATATTTTTTGCTTCCAGTCATGAGTGGTGCATGCACCCGCTGCTCAAGGAGGTTAGCTCACTGCCCCACCTCCTCCACCCGAGGCCCTGCTCCTTCCTTCCGTGGCCCCACCCCCACTCTTCCCCTTCCAACCACCCCCACTCTCGCGAGCTGGCACCTGAGACAGCCCCGAACCCCAGCTGTCCCGCCGGCACCCGGAGCAGCCCCAAACCCTGGCTGGCCCACTGGTGCCCACAGCAGCCTGGAGGAGCCCCAAGTCCTGGCCAGCCATCCGAGGCTGAGCCCTGAGCATTAGCAGAGGTTTGGGGAGGCTTAGCTTCCCCCAGCCTCCATTGCCTGCTGCCCATGCTTCCAGTAGTTAAATTTCATAAAGAAAAGGAGGACTTGTGGCACCTTAGAGACTAACCAATTTTGAGCTGTTGCTCACGAAAGCTTATGCTCAAATAAATTGGTTAGTCTCTAAGGTGCCACAAGTCCTCCTTTTCTTTTTGCAGATACAGACTAACATGGCTGTTACTCTGAAACCTTAAATTTCATAGAATCATAAAAATGTAGAGCTGGAAGGGAACTCGAGAAGTCATGAAGTCCAGCTCTCTGCACTGTGGCAGGACCAAGTAAACCTAGACCATCCCTGAGAAGGTGTTTGTTCAACTTGTTTTGAAAAGCTTCCAATTATGGGGACTCCACAACCTTCCTTCCAATCCTGCTTAACTTATTCAGGTGCTTAACTACTCTTATAGTTAGAAAGCTTTTCTTAAAAGCTAACCTAAGTCCATTATTTTTTGTCCTACTGTCAGTGGACATGGAGAACAATTGATCCCGTCCTCTTTATAACAGCCCCGGCCTAACATATTGGAAGACTGATCAGGTCACCCCCCAGTCTTTCTTTTTCAAGGCTAAACATGTTCGGCCCAGTTTTTTTCAGCGTTTCCTCATATGTCAGGTTCTCTAAAGCTTTTATCATGTTTGTTGTTCTCCTCTGGACCCTTTCCCGTTTGCTCACAGCCTTCCGAAATTGTGAGGCCCAGCATTGGACCCAGTACCTCTCCAAGTACAAAGTAAACGTCAAATACTGTGGGTAAAGTAAATTCAGTGGTGCAGTAACATTTGCAATTTTAATGGTGTCCACTGTACAAGTAAATATTCTAGTAGAGATATGTTTACAGCATATTACAAAATAAATAGTACTGTATGTACTGTACACTGCATTTCAAACCATTCATAGCTTGTTACGCTGTACCTTCATTTCTTAGTGCTGTTGGCTGAAAAGGGGAAGTGGGGAATTGAGCAAGAGGGGGAGCATGCCACTAATTTGGGGTGGGGCAGACCATTACTTTTTTACTCAGATCTAGTTCTCACATCAAGACAGTAATGGAGGAGGATGTGTTCTGGGTAAAGCAGTAACCTCTGAAGGACACAAGTTTCATAGGCTTTGGAGATCCCAATTATATGTTTGGGTACAAAGTAGAGCCAGTCTTTTTCTATGGTTAAGTCCCACTTCCAGAAAAACCCTTTCACCCTGAAAGAGCCTGTCTACACCATCTTCACAAGCCGAAGTGAAAAGAAAGATGCAGCACACCCACAGAATCCACAATTGCAGAATGCCAAGAAACAATCCTGCCTCCAGAACAGAAAAAAAAACCCCTCATCTGGGAAAAATCCACCATGGCAGTCAGACTTTCTAAGCTACACCATACAAAAGAAGATTTTGTTTAGAATAAATGTTTATTTAAAACACAGAAAAACTATTGTTCCCAAATAAGAGCCATCCAACCCAAACAGCCAAGTTTAATAATTTCCCAGAGTAAGGGTCTGATTCTGAAGTCCTTTTTCTGGGAAAGGTCCCATTGAAATTGGATTCCATTTTGCCTGAGTAAGGTCTTCAAGATCAGGTCTTAAGAACATAAGAACATAAGAATGGCCATACTGGGTCAGACCAAAGGTCCATCCAGCCCAGTATCCTGTCTACGGACAGTGGCCAATGCCAGGTGCCCCAGAGGGAGTGAACCTAACAGGTAATGATCAAGTGATCTCCTGCCATCCATCTCCACCCTCTGACAAACAGAGGCTAGGGACACCATTCCTTACCCATCCTGGCTAATAGCCATTAATGGACTTAATCTCCATGAATTTATCCAGTTCTCTTTTAAACCCTGTTATAGTCCTAGCCTTCACAACCTCCTCCAGCAAGGAGTTCCACAAGTTGACTTTGTGCTGAGTGAAGAAGAACTTCCTTTTATTTGTTTTAAACCTGCTGCCCATTAATTTTATTTGGTGGTCCCTAGTTCTTATATTATGGGAACAAGTAAATAACTTTTCCTTATTCACTTTCTCCACACCACTCATGATTTTATAGACCTCTATCATATACCCCCTTAGTCTCCTCTTTTCCAAGCTGAAAAGTCCTAGCCTCTTTAATCTCTCCTCATATGAGATCCGTTCCAAACCCCTAATCATTTTAGTTGCCCTTTTCTAAACCTTTTTTAATGCCATTATATCTTTTTTGAGATCTGTACGCAGTATTCAAGATGTGGGCGTACCATGGATTTATATAAGGGCAATAAGATATTCTCTGTCTTATTCTCTATCCCTTTTTAATGATTCCTAACATCCCGTTTGCTTTTTTCACTATCACTGCACACTGTATGGACGTCTTCATAGAACTATCCACGATGACTCCAAGATCTTTCTCCTGATTAGTTGTAGCTAAATTAGCCCCCATCACATTGTATGTATAGTTGGGGTTATTTGTTCCAATGTGCATTACTTTACATTTATCCACATTAAATTTCATTTGCCATTTTGTTGCCCAATCACTTAGTTTTATGAGATCTTTTTGAAGTTCTTCACAGTCTGCTTTGGTCTTAACTACCTTGAGCAGTTTAGTATCATCTGCAAACTTTGCCACCTCACTGTTTACCCCTTTCTCCAGATCATTTATGAATATGTTGAATAGGTCCTTTGGAGATTTCTCACTTCCCCCTGCACAATTACATAATTCTCATTGGCATTAGTACAAGCCATGTTCACAGATTAAAATTTTCAAAGCTGACCAAGAGATTTAGCCACACAGCACCTGTGAAATTAACTCAGTACTGTACATATATAATGGCGAAGAAATAACTGTGATCAAAAATAACAGCAATATAGGTAAGCCAATTTTACTACACAAACAAACAAAAAAGAGCAGGAAAAGAACTGCAATAAAGGAACCAGCAAAAAGCATGTCCAGGGGCCAACCAACCTAAAATTATTGTCAGGAACAGAGTGGCTCTACAAACTCACCTTTTGCTTTTCAGATACATTTCTTCTTGCCACTGGACTAGATTCACAAAGCAATCTGGTACTCCAGTCCTAACTGCAAAGCAGAATATATTGTTATAGGAAACAAAAGAGGCCTTTGTTCGCCCATTAGGTAGAAAGCTTTGGGAATCTAGGTGTAATTGTAACACAAATTTGCGGTCGCAATCTTCCAGGTGATTTTCTTTTTGTAAAGATTCAAAAGCAAATATCACAGTTTCTTTTGCAAACATGGCACAGGCAGAACTTGTTTCATTCATGAAGTGTTCGGCTGCATATTTGTTTTCAACCGCCTCTCTCTCCGGCTTTATAATACGGAGCTACCTTTATGAACTAAATGCTCACTACTGGTTCTTTGTATGTCTGCCAGCAGCATCCTAGCTCTATCCACATGTAAATGAATTGTTGCCATAAAGCAAAACAATTAGGAGTTTTCTTAGAATGAATTTGTTTTGACATACTCTATAAGCCCTCCAACTGCTCTTGTGGAAAAGATGTGATTTTCCGCTTAAATGCTGTGCTACTTGGCTGTTCATTTAATCTGTTAATAAAACCTAAAAGATGCTCTCTTGGAAACAACAAAAGGAAGTGCAAGCCTTGTGATTGCAGTGATAAGGCCTGATCCAATGCTTCCCGAAGTCAATGGAAGGATTCCCTCTGACTTCAGTGGGATTTGGTTTGAGCCCATACAGATAATAGACATGGCAGAACAAAATTTGCATCATTTACCCCCGCTAACTGGTGTCAGATTGCAGGGATGTAAATGAAACCAGAATTCAGCCCACTGGGTGTCCATTTACTGAACAATCACTGCATTGCAAGTTCAAACAAACATGTTAAAGTTAAAGGGAATGGTTTTATTGCCCTGCTCTTTTATGACACTGACTAATTCCAATGCAACTGTCAGTATAACACAAACATCTGCAAATGGAATACGTCAGACAAATCTCCATGTGGACTTTTGGGGCCCAAACCAGCCGTCTGTGCTGTGGCAAAAATCTTCACGAACAACACTAGGAGATTTGACTGAGTGATGAATCAGTTGATCACTGTAACTAACCATTTGGACACATGGCTATTTTACAACAAAAGACTGTATGGACTATCAATATGCAAGGAATTTTGGAAGATACCTTCAAAGGACATTTGCTCTATAGTGTGTCATACATATTTCAAACAGTTTAAGAAATCTCTTTGAAATACCCATGTAGCAGTAGTATTTTTCAGACTGTAAAGCTGCTGAGGAAAATGAGTAGCTGAATGGGGGGGGGGGGGGTGCACGTGTGCACAGTCTTTAAAGGGTTACCACTAAAATGTCTGCAGAAAATCAGCTTAAAAATGTTATACAATAAAACATGTTATTGCGGGTATTTGAGTCAGGCTTGATAATGAAGTTCAGGCTAAAATATTTCTTTGATTGTCACAGAAATATGTGGAGAGCCAAGTGTTTGCTTTCAGTGTTCAGAATACATTTGGTTGCATTTCATTACCACAGGCTAATTGTCTGAGAAACTGTTTGCACATCCAGAATTCCTGATATGGTGCAAAAAAATGACTACTGGGAACCTAGAAGCCTTATGTTGCTGATTATTTCAGAGTGAAAGGATTAGTAGTGGCAGTGGGTATTTAGGCACTTTTTGAAAGAAACGCTAGTTAGCTCTGTGATTGATGCTGGTGCCCATAAATCATGACAAATGCTGAAGGTAAAGCAACACATGTATACTGACTGCTTGTTTATAAATACCTCAGTAGCCCTTTTCAGTAAAATATGGAAATTCCCTCATTCTGTAGCTGTTCTCTGTTAGATCATTAAGCATGTCAATACTGCTGAACAATCAAACAGGGGGAAATGGTTTAATCTGCTTATGCTGGAGTATTTATTTATTATAATCATTCATCAACAAGACCTGGGGAAAAAATGGGCTGATTATATCCACTGGTTAAATACTGCACAGTACACAAATGTGGCAAACATAAGAAAAAGATGGGCACATTGCCTGATAAAGAATTACACTGGAAGTGAAAGGCTGACCTACAGTCAGCAAATGTTAATCATTTTTACACCAAAGTGAGTGTAACGTTTCTATAGGGAAATTACTTCAATCTGGTCAGTGCAAGGAGCAGTTTGTATAATCGGATTGCAAATAAGGTTTGATCACATTCCAGCTTAATCTACTCTCTGAGCACCATTTACAGCACTAAATCAAACACTGGGAAGCTGCAGGTGCTGCTTTACAGTCATTACACCCAAGGGGCAGAGACTTGGTAATAAACAGCAAATAAATTGAAGCACTGACTTGCCTGCTATGGGGCATTTCTAATTATCCTCTAGTTTAGCTGGAAATTGTCATGCTCTCATCACAGCCTATTTTAACTGCTGCTGAATAAGTGTGATACTTTTAGACTGAATTAACTGAGAATATGAAGATATACATATTCTCTCGCTCTCTCTTTTTTATCAGAACTGGGTATAGACATATAAGTCCCAAGGACGCCATTCTGTTTTCATATCCCCATGAGAAAAGCAGAAATGTAACAATTCTATGCCTCATTTATTTCAATTATAGGCTGAAGACCTACCAAAATGGACCCCACCTACCATGATAGCTTGCAAACACTGCCAAATGGGCTGATAAGTGTGGCTGCAATCTTCCATGCTGTGGTTAATGCAGGTTGCTGGTGGGGATGTTTACCAATATATACCAATGTACCAAAGAATGCATTGGCATCAACAAAAACAGACTATTGCAGTAATAAAGGGAATGAGTAAAGGGAGGCAGGGGAACAGATTCCAGGCTGGAACTTCATCCTAGATAATCTCAATAATTAAAAACCACAAATATCTCAGCCATATGTGATACTCATAGTTCCTCCCACCCTAGTTTTATTCTAGAAACTTGTCAACACAAATAAGATTCAGGAGGACATGCCTTTAAGAGGAATGCTGATAGAAATGGACATATCTACTCGGGAAGTATGGAGACTTAGCAATAAAGGTATGTAATATACCTTGGTGAGCGGTGATTTGGGAATGATTTCAGGAACATATAGTGTGATGTGATATGCATGTAGCCTGAAAACTGCAGTCATGACGCTGCTGAAGAGTTCAAAGACAAGACTGCACTGTTGGTTTTCTTTGCAGGGGAAACTGCCTTTGAAGATAAAATGTATCTACTGCTATTTTTTTTTTAAAGAAGTGTAATTGCATAACTTTCTAAGACATGTGGAAGTTAATATTTGTGACCATATTTTCATGGATGCTTCTATAAATATGTTATGAAATAAGATTTATAACCTTTAGATAAATTGATCTCCATAATAACCCTAAAATACTACTTAACAGGTAATAATTATAATGAAGGTATCCATTCCCCTTCACCATGAATGCTCGTTTTCCACTTGCTAATACCAGAGGCAACAGACTAACCACTGGGTTTGCATCTTTCAGGAATGCAAGCACTTAAAGGTTAAAATTGTTTATTACAGAAAAAAATGACTATGGGACTTGGTGGTTACATTGAGAACACTCACTTTACACGGAGACTACAGGAGAAAACTCATGCAGCGTGCAATAGAGTTCCTATAGTTCAGGCTGCAAATAAGCTGGCTGACTTCAGCTTCCAGAAACACCTGGCTTCCGTGAGAGACTTCCCTGAGTAAGGACTGTACACAGACTGCCCCTAGAGTCCACAGCAGCCATTTTTGGGGAAACTGATAATTTCCACATGATAAACAGTCACAAACTTGAGGGATAGTGGAGCACAGATTACCCTATTGCCCGGTGAGATACTGTTGGTGTTTCCAAATCAAACAGAGGAGTGATGATGGAGCTCTCTAGGGGTGTATGCTTTGAGCTATTTTACACTCAATCCAGCCTGCGGGGGGAGGAGCAGTCTGTGATCTCTTGGGCTGTTGAGCCTAGTTGTTTTATAGTCACCAATTTGGCTTCAAAACTACATTATTTATCTTGAGATGCTATCACACAGGCGTGAAATATTCTCCCATGCTACCCACCCTTCTTCCAAACAACAGTAGCTGTCCCCAATGACCAGTACCAGGATCATTCAATGTTAACATTACTGGCAACTTTTTTTCCCCTTATGGAAATGCAAAGACTGTCCTTTTGTTCAAGGTTGATTTGGTATGGTATCTGCATTTAAAGTGTCTCCGTGTTGTAGATGAGCTATGCTGTTTCACATTATGTTCTTTCTTTTGGTTTTGAGGCAAATTAATTAACATGATACAGAAAAGGGAGAATACAAATGCTGAAGCCCTCACTTTAAGCCCTCATACTCTTTTGTTCTCCATTATTGCACCAAATTATTTAATTGGGTCTCTCTGATTGTGCACAGACACAGAAAAGAACACAGTCTATTGTGAGAAGCCCTACAACCATAATGCAGTATCAAATTCAATTCCCATCAAAAGTGCTTGCTGCTAAAAGCCTGTACTGTGGCTGCAGATTAATGAAGATCTGCATTGAGCAAAGTGGTGGTCATAGAGACATTATTTTTCTCCAATAGAAGGCCTATTCTTGAAGAACAATAAAAGCATAGAAAAGCGTTAGTCTGCTCTGCTTATGGATGGAAATAAATCAAAATGAATAAGAGGGTTGATGGAAATACTCTGAAAGCAGCAGAGTAGAATTCTGAAAATACTGTTTTTGTTGCGTGAGGATTTTTCCCCCTTTTCTTTTTCCTCTCAGAACTGCTGCTCAAGGGAGTCTCAAAAGCTCTGGAGTGAAGGACAAATTTTGAAAAAATCAGAAAGACGTTGCCCGTAATCACAAATGCATTTTTTTCCTGCAGAAACGTTGCATAGACTCAGTGCGCAAAATGAGAAGAAAATGCCAAAAAAATCATATAATGCTAAAGCACAGATCTGAGCCAGGGAGCCACGCGGAAACTGCATCCAAACACATCCTCACATTAACTCTTCTCTTCTTGCATTTTTGCCATTTCTTTATTTTACATTTCAATTTTACACCAGGTTTTGCAACACTTCTTTTGCTTGTCTGAGTGAAAGAGTGATGTCAATAGGAGGGCTGCCACTGATTTCAATAGGACTGGGATTTTACCATTGGAAAAAGCCTATTTTTATAAAAGGAGAAGTGCTATACTCATCTCCTGTTGGAAATACGTACCAGGGCTCTGCTCACAGAAGTGCCTTTCACGTTGAACAATGAATAGACTACTCAGGCAAGATAACCACAGTGGGCCTGATTCTTCTCCCATTTAAGTTAATGATGCAGGGTCAAGGCCATTGTTAGCATAGAAAGAGAGATCTATTTTAAATACCCATGTCAAATCCTGCCCTTCATTTACATTCCAGCAAACCAGATGGCAGAAATGGAGTAGCAGGGAGATAGTGGAGGACAGAATTGGGTATCCAGTGCACCTAGTGACTGTTGAATCAGGAAATAAAACCATCTCTGCATTGGGGATACACTTTATTAATAGGTTTCAGAGTGGTAGCCGTGTTAGTCTGTATCAACAAAAAGAACGAGGAGTACTTGTGGCACCTTAGAGACTAACAAATTTGTTAGTCTCTAAGGTGCCACAAGTACTCCTCGTTCTTTTTACTTTATTAATAACAAGTCAGAAATTGGGCTTGTTCCTGAAAGTATTTTCTGTGTAGTCACTGACTTGCAATAGGCTACTTTTCATTTGGTCTTTCGGGCCTAACTAAATAGCTGACAGTACCTGATATTTAGGTAAGCCCTTCTCTGAGCAGAATGAACAAGTCTCATACGACTCATTAGTGCGAAAGTCAGAGCCGTAACACAACCTTTTTACTGCAGCTCGAACAGCTGATGAAAAAGTCTGTACATTGTACAGAATCAGCAGTGTACACTGGCTTGTCCTCTAAGACAAATTACTCCATGTTGAATACTATTGGCCTACTATTCAGTTAATTCATTTATACAGCTAATTAATTTATACTAGTTGTAGCCATTGAATATTACGTTTGTGAATGTTCTTTTTTTTTAATTGTATCCAAAAGCAAGTCCTTCACTTATCTGAGATTTAATTAAAATTCCAGCAGTCAGCTAAGATTTCCACTTCTGCTTACTGGAAATACATTCACAGAGGTAACAAAATGGAGATACCCTGGGTCTAAAGTAGTGCTGCCATGGAGCTGGGTTGGGCTAGGGAGCCCCAGAGCTGCTGTCGGAATACAGTGATCTGTGGAATTCAGAGGCTGAACTGCTAATTATTTGTCAGGTAAAAATATTTTAGGGTGGGGGGAAAGAATTGCTGGTTTACACTGAATTGTCTGTGAATATATATTTTTTTTTTCATCAAAAAAATGAAACCAACTGGCCCAGCTCACCCAGTTTTTCAGTTTTCAGAAACATTCCCTAGAGATGTTGAGGTATCTGTACATGTTTTTTGTTTTGGAAAGAAACACCTGAACACTTTGACCAGTAACCAAACAAAAAAATTAAAACGTGTATTGAAAAATTTTCATTTTTTTTTCATTAAAAAAAAGCAGAAAATTCCCACCAAATGTACACAAAAAATTAATTTTGGACAAAAAGCCTTTTTGTAAAATAAAAAATGTTTTGATGAGATCTAATGAGACAGTTTCTCCCCTCTACTATAAATACCTAGATGTGAATAGATTAGATTGACAGACAGAAGATACATAAATATTACTTTGGGTTTATTCTGCCCTTGTTTAAGAGACACATTGGGGCTCAAACTACCTTTTAAACAATTTCAAAGTCAATTTAAAAATACTGATTTTATTTTTATTCCTTTTTTCTTCCCGTTTCAGTGAGCTGTGCTTTGTTTCTTTTAAACAGATATGAAACCCTTGAATTTTATGTCAGAAAATGGTGGTGGCTCAAAATCAATTGAAACCTTTGAGGCACAGCGTTAGGTTCTGGGAGGGGCTGCAGATCGGGGTTGTGGCAAATGGAGCCATGTAGTTCATAAGCCCAATGATCACGGCCCTGCTCTTCCCTCCCAAACCTCCTCTGCAGTGCCATGAACTGCTCAGTGACTGGCAGCCAGCACCGAGTCCTGCTGTAAGGGGCATGAATTTGCCCCTTTAACTTGTGTCACCTGACAGCCAGTGATGCAAGTATGGCTGTACGGTCCAGTACGCCGTACCAGTAAGATATTTATAGCCGGTACTCCATACCAGAAAGACACAGGAGGAGCAGCACGTGGGGCTGCCAGGCAGCCCCACGCTGTCAGCTCCTCTGGCATGGCTGTACCTCCCCCAGCCCCGCCCGCTTCCCTTCCAAGCAGCTGCATCTCTTCTCTGGGGTGTGTACAGCAGCTCTGCCAGAGGACAGGGCTGGGGGCGGGGCTGGGGGTGGTACAGCTGCACCAGAGGAGCTGCTAGTGTGGGACTTCCCCATGGCCCCACGTTCTGCTCATTTCACCGCTGTGGTTCTAGAGAGCCCTGCAGTTCAGAAGTCTCTGGGGCAGCAGGAGGAGGACAGAGGCCTCCCCCTACAGGTAATGTGGGATGGATCATGGGGAGGGGACAGGGAGAGCATGGGGGCCCGGGGCTGGGGGTGGGGCGGAGTCACGTGGGGAGGTCACGTGCCCCCCTTTTAACTGGTGCCCCCCCCTTGTGTCCCTCCCATGAGGGCAATGTACCGGTAAGAAACTAATTCTATTTGCACCACGGCTGACAGCAGACTTGTGTTTCAGGCTTCTTGTCTCCTTCCTCTATCCCTTGCCTCCAAAGAAACATTTTTGTGGTGAAGTTCTTCCCTACTACAGCAATCCTTGTTTCGTCCTGATGGCTGTCAATGGGAAAATTCCTGCCTACCAGAAGGTGTGCAAGGAGGCTGATTTGAAACATCACTTAGACATGTTTCAAAAATGATTATGCATTCTAGGCATTTTTTAAGTTCTGAAATTAACTGTTACCTAGATCCTCAGCTACTGTAAATTAATGTAGCTCCATTGAAGTCAATGGATCTGTTCCATAATATTGATATAGGTGTAAAGCTGTCTGCAGTGATTCAATAGCATTTCTAACCTCAGGACAGACTGTTAGGAACCAGGGCATAAACTCCAAACTTGTTGTGAGTTCTATCCTTAGATTTCACCAACCAATTATCAGATATAAACTCCTCAGGCATTATAACAGCTTTAACATGAAGTCACAGAAAGTCCCCTTAGGTACTCCGATCTATCTTGCCACCCAGGTGAGCGTACCTTTGTGATAGATGGTCTCTTATACCAAGAATCATAGCAATATTTAGGTTACTCCCATTCCCAAAGGACCAGTCTCACCCCAGGTCAATTGCATCTTAGCTCTTACCCCAAAGACAACACTTGTAGCCAATCCTATAATAAATTATATCAAGATTTATTAAGCAGGAAAAGGAAACTAGAGTGTTATTTACAAGGTTAAAGCAGGTAAACATATGCACAAATAAGATACAATCTCAAGTTTCAAAAAGTAATAGAAGTTTCTATAATAAGCAAGCGCTATATGACCTGAAGGGCTAAACGAGGCTAAGCACTGGGGATCTCTTGCTTATGCCTAGTAATCCTTGCCTCCCATAGTCCTAGCAGCATAAAGATAAAATTCTTTCTCATTAGGGAGGTTTATTCCCCTCCCTTGTGCTCTGAGCTGCAAGCTCAGCTGACAGGAGGAATCCATTTGCATGACTTATCTTTACAGAGGAGGCAGAGGAGGGCAAAACAACAAACATCTTTTTGTCCTCTTTATCATCCCACAGTAGTCCATCTGGTGTAGATGGACCTTTCCTGTTGGGCAGGATGGTAACACCTTCTGTTGGAGATCAGCACTTCACACTAGTTGATGTCTCTCTCCTGTCTGGTGATTTACACAGTCACAGTGTCTCACACTACAACTGCTCAAATATTACTTTACAATGTGAGATAAAGATATTACAAGTGAGATTAATGCATGCAGCAACTCACAAGCATTCCATAAAGTCTAAACCCTGAACACATTTTTATTATCAATGTAAATAATACTAAAACACAGGTGAGTCAGACTGATTCTAGCTCTGTATTTGTCAGTATTCAATTGAGGCATGGTGACTGTGGCATGAGCTGGCACCTGGTCTGCCAGCATCACAGTCAGATACTGTCCTGGTCTGTGTAATGAAGAAAAGCAGGGATACTGTTGTGTGTGCCCTTTGGCGTAGGAATCCTGATAAGTAGGACCGGGTTCAAGAGAGTAGGCTTAGTGGATGCATGACGAGACACACTTTGCTGCTGCTCAAAAGAGCATGTGTTTATAAACTCCTCAACAGGGCCATCCACAATGCATAAACACCATGGAATGCATAATGAATCCAGAAACCACAGCCACTTCTATTATCTAAATAATGCTGCCAACCTCCACCCCAAAACGAACAAAAGACCAACAAATGAAGACTGGAGTTCCTTGATCAAACTAGTTATGACAACCCAAAACAAAAAAATTGATAAATATGTTCAAACCTGAGTTATTTCAACCCTAATATATCTTTAAACATCTTATCCAATTCACCTCAAACTTTCTAGACAAAATTCTACCATGTGGAAATGAAGCTTCAACCTTCACTGAAGAGTGACTAGTATCTCTCCCCAACTAAGACGTGAATGTTATATTTCTGCTGTCAAGTTAATTTACTATGAATTTGGGAATATTTTTCATAAACAATGGCATGTAAGGATTAGCGACTACGGTTTCTCATCAAGAAATACCTTCCGCAAGCAAAACCTCCATAAGTAGGTGTTCCAAGCATCTCAAGACTGGACCTTCTTCAAACTACCCTGCTCTTTTTTTTGGCAACAAAGGCACTTTAGCCCCAGAGAGCTTTGTACTGTGTTATAATTTTCATATTACCCTTTGCACAGCCATTCTACTTTGGCTGCAGAGTGTATATCATTCATTGCAAGTTTACTTCATTCCTCTGGATTCATAGCTGATGTTCTCTGGACCATAAAATTTCAGCTGCAAAACCAGAACATCTCATTATTTCTGAAATATCAAGCTTGTATCTCTTGATAAATAATTCCTACTAGTATAATGTATCAGACTAAAACATATTTTCTGAGGCCAGTGAGGTTAAAGCGGCAATCTCACCTTTTTTAATTTTTTTGCCCTGAAGACAGTGATTTCCATATATAGAGTGACCCCGGTTTGTGTTGAACATGGGGAATGAGGATGAAGCATGAAACGACACATATTGCTGTCAGAGATTTGAAATGAGGCCTGCTAACCTGTAGACAGCCTTACAGGACTAATCAGTCCCCCACATTACCAATATATTCAGATTGCTGGATGCCGTAGCCTGCAATGGCCGGGGAAGTTTTCTTTTTTTTTATCACTGCCATTGACAAACATTACATTTTAATGTGATTCTCTCCTTCTATTCCCCTTCTAAAAAAATCTATTGACACCATATCTCTGAGACACTGGTCTCATCTGGTTTCCTTGATGCTTGAAGAGTAGGTGAGACTGTGTTGATTTGCTTTTGCATACACATCAGTCAGCAGTGCTTAAATAGATGATAACATTTTTACTCTTCTAGATGACAACACAGAACTCTTTTGAATCCAACTGCTGCTTAAACTTTGCCTGTGAAGTTTTTAGGTGCCCAAGTCACCTCTGTTGAGTTTATTTTTAGATAGAGGAAGATGCACAGAGCAGGAATGAAAACCATAAACTCTTTTTCTTATTATAGTTTTTTAAAGTCTTCTGTCAATCAAAATATTAAAAAAGGAACCCTTAGAGTCAATGACACTCCAGTCTTTTTCCATTCAGAACACCGCACACTGCAGCAAAGACTAGGTTTGCCGTTGTAAAATAGAATTGTAAATTATATTTAAATGTGTGTTAAATCTTATATAGATGACTGATACATTGTGTGCCCATTTGTGTTCACCAGTATTTCTCAAGCAGTAGATCCTGCACTGGGGCTTTACAGCCTGATTCAAAGGCCACTGAAGTCGACAGAAAGACTCCCGCTGATTTCCATGAGTTTTGGAACACGCCGCTGGGCCCTGATTCAGCTTGGTGCTTGTAAGCATGTGTCTAATTTTAAGCACAGGAGAAGTCCCTCTGAGTTCAGTGGGACTAGACACATGCTTAAGCACCTTGCTGATCCACGGCCTAAGGAAGTAAGCATTAAAGGGGCCCAAGGGATAAAACAGTTACTCAGTATTGTCTCCAGATTAGTAGAATGTGTCACTACCAAGCACTTAATTCCTTGTAAAAAGGGTTGAGCTCGGGGTTCATTTTAATACAAAACTTATATGCAGCTTTGGGGAAATGCCTATCTTTAATACAATAAAGAAGAAATTTTGCTCTTTAACGTACATGTTTATTTTGCCCGTGTAATATATGCAACTGAAATCAAGAATTGTTTTAATAAAAAAAGCTTCAAAGGCAGTTTAAATAAATAAATAAGCCTGATGAAGTGATAGTTTTTCTGGAGGAGAGCTCACTGCAAATTCATTTTTTTTAAAATAAAAAAAAAAACAATAACTGCCTCTGTTTTAAAAAAGATGTTTAAAGTCTTTGAATTTGCCTCTTGGTCCCATTTAAAACTAATTTCTAATCCCCTAGCCCCTGCAATCATATCTGAAATCTTTATTTTGGTATTAGAGTTTTTATTCTTGATAATATGCCACATATATACTGTATTATCATATATTTGCCATAGAGTTGTGATTGAAATGAATGTCCCCCCCCCAAAAGAAATTGATAACTATTTAAACAATTGGACTCAATTAAGGGATTTCCAGGATTAGAAAGGCGATAAAGGATGTTAAACAGGTAGTTACTCTTTAAAATTATGTTTAATTTTAAATACCTGCCAAAAATCACAAAACATTGAACCCCCTCCTCCTCTGTTTTGTGTCAGCAATTTTCACTCTGCTCTGTTCTCTGAGACACAGTGCTGTTAAACAAGTACAAAGAAAACTGCACCCACATGTAGCCCAATCCTGCAATCTTTACTCAAGCGTAACTCAATTAAATTAAAGATGGGCATGAACCAAAACCCCTGATCCATCCTCTGGGTGTAAATGTGAAGCTCTCAGTTCTCTAATAGGCAAAAAATCAAATCCTGCAACTGAATTCTCCCAAACTTCAGGATTCCAACAACAGGAGCCAAATAAAATCGTTCCTACTGGTTGGGGTAGTCAGCTTCAGTGTTTGGGTTCATTCTATTACAAACGGATGTTCAAGGTGTAAACTCAGATTGACACCTGGATATGGGTTTGGTTGTGTGGCACTGATCCAGGCCCAAACAGAGCTAAAGTCAATGGGAGTTTTACTTCAGTAAGGACACCAGGACTGGGCCCTGGAGAGGTCTGAAATTTTAAAAGCTGATACAAAATATTGTTAGTGCAGCTCCCACTTGGCTCGTACTGCGAGATGGGTTTTGATGTATTAAGAATGCGTCTCTCTGAGCCACAGTAATAAGGCACTTCTTCTAGCTCGTGCCCTCAGCAGATGATATATTATTTATTATTATTATTATTGTGTATCACAACAGCCCCTATAATGCACTCAATGCTGTTACAGACATACAGGATACATAGTTCCTATTGTCAAGCCCTAACGATCTAAAAAGACAGACAAACAAAGTCTGTGGAAGGGGGACAGCATGCAAGTGAAGTGGTGATTGGTCATGTTCTCAGATACTGGAAAACTGTCCCTTGAGTTTACCCGTAAGGCCACACAGTAGGCCAGGATGAGACTCCAGGAGAGTCCACTACAGTGCAGCACCTGGTCCACGTCTACCAACTGAATAGCTTTGAACTTGGAAATGAAGCTTTTATCTGAGAGCAGTTGGAAACCCAACAGACCACACCTGAAACACTATGCATAATCCCAGGTGCTATTTTACATGAACGACACTGGAGAATTAGAAAAGGGATAGTCGAGAGCAGCAAGGATAAGACCTGGTCTCAGATGTTACAGCAACATGGAGAGGTTAGGAAAATTAGCTTTGAATTTGTTAGAAAAGAGGAGACTAAGAGAGAGCGGTTGAGTGTACAATGTAGAACATTCTGAGCAGTATAGAAAAGCTGGATGCTAAGAAACGTGTTTGAGGTTGAAGTTCTGAAGAGCATTTTCATGACAGCAACAGATTGTATTTTAGACCAGGGATTGAACATATTGCACGTATTGGCTTCCTATGGTATTTGCTTTTTTCCTTGATTATGGTTATGAGAAAACATTATTGTTGCTCAAAATGTAATACATTTGACTAGACGGATCAGTCTGTCCCAGCCCCTCTGCTACATACGCATTTCTGGCCCAGGGGGGTTATAAGAGGCTAAGGATGAAATCTTCTGTGAGATCCCTTAGATGAAATAGCAGCAGCACATCTTTGTTACAAAAAAGAGCAAGACAAACACTAAGGGTCACAGCCAACCCACTGCCTTCAATGGGAGTCTTTCCATTTATTTCAATGGGCTTTGGATCAGGCCCTAAAAGGAAAAGTACACTCCAGTGCACAAACACTGTATGGATTGACTCAGCTGGCCTCCCTCGATCCTGCAGTGTTGTTATGTTTCTCAGGTGATTGTACTCCCAACATTTCAAACGAGCTGGCCATTATTATATTTTTAATTTAAAAAGAAAACAAGCTCAAACATACTTTTCAAACATTTACTATTTGATTTTTTTTCCAATTCACTCTATAATTTTTTAAAATGTAATTAATACAACATCACTTTGGTTGTGATACACTCTACATGTGTCATTGTAGGAAGCCCCCCTACCCCCCCACGCACACAATAGATTTAAATGCTGCTCATTTCCCACAGACGGTTCTTAACAAAGCCAGGGAGTTTCCCCCTCTGTGTTCATTTCGAGAGCACCATTTTCTTTGCCCTGCATGGGCTCTTGGCATCCAATCAGTCATAGGATCCTGCCAGAGCCGCACCTTTTCAACACCATGGAGCTAAGGGAAATGGCTGCCATCGGGATGCCAGCTGAGCAAAGCACTGAGAGCCATTCCCATCCCCTCTGCTTCAGCATTCATCATGCACATCACTCCTTGCTGCCCCAAGAAGCAAGAGACCCCAAGCCATCCTCCTGTCTCCACACTGAATCTGGGTTTTCCTCATGGCAGCATATTTCTCTATGCCCCCAGTAGAGGCCTGATCCAAGGCCAGTGGGAGCCTTGACACTAATTTCAAGGAGCTTTGAATCAAGTGCTAGGCCTGCAGGATGGGTTTATGTTAACTTGTAACAGTGTAAGTGTGCCTTTTTGCTAGACCAACAGCCCATGTGGGCTTCCCTTTTGCTGTGATCTTCTTGACCCTAACCATATTTTATCTTGTTTCCCAGATCCGACAGCATATTCTGATTAGATTTTTGGTTACTACAGTCTTAGTTAATTATCTGTCATAAACCACTAATTCCAGCAAGTGCACATGGAGGTGGAGACAGTAAAATGTTACAAAATAAGGAAATAAACCAGCCACTCATGATCTCACTGGATGTTTTTGTTTTATTGGTTTTTCTTATAGTTCAATGGTTTGGCAACTGTAGGCCTGTCAGATTGAGAGGTCACTCACCAGCCTTGATCAGTGAGATTTAAAGGCAGCGCTAGGAAACTCCTTGTGTCAATTTGATTCAATTTGCAAACTAATGAGTAAAGCCCTCCCAATGTGTTTAGGGTCAGCTCCGATCTATTTGGGAAATGTTTGACTATTAGCATGTAAAGCCTCAGATGTGCCAAGCCCCATTTTCCCCCTCCCATTTCCCAGCCCTCTCCAGGTTGCTCCCTCCTTTAATTTCCCTGCAGGTTTTAGAAAGGATGCATTAAATTAAAATCACTAGCTGTTTTGTGAGCAGTCTTTTGTGACCAATAATGAATGTAATGAGTGGAAAAGGAAAGGGAAAACAGGATGATTAAACCATGCTGGGCTGCTTTTACTTAGCAGTTTGCAATGCAACACAAATGGACAATTGGGGCTTTTCTTCTTCCATTAATTCATATCTGTGTTTTCATTTGTCATATTAAAGGCAGATTACTTACTAAAACATGAGTTAGGTACCAGATGCTACCTTCCTTAAAATGAAGGATCTGAGCTTAATGTATCCTATATCTGATAGTACATTCACACAACTTCACTTTGGCTATTCTCAGCTTTGGATACAAACCTGACCACTTTTACAGCTTAGATTTTGTTTTAATATTGGTACATGAGGATAAATATTTTGTTTTGGTGCTTGTTATTATTCACTGGAAAAATACAGTGGTCATGGCTACATGGTTAAGTTTGGTCTTCGTTTTTTCCCCACACCAGTTATATTTCTGATTTTGAGAATACTGGGCGTATATCTTAGACAATAAGCATGTTTTCAAATTGCACATGCAGCCAGGACCATTTCTTGTTCAGGAGTAGTTTTGGTTTTGCTTGTGATATCCAGTGATCACTAATGAATCAACCTTGTGGCTATATTTTGCTCTCTGCGGGGCCTTCTTCTGTGTGTGTGTGTGTGTGTGTATGTGTGTGAACATACATACTTCTGTAAAAGGGGAGATACTGATGCTTATCTCCTTTGTAAAGTGCTTGGAGTTCCACTGATGAAAAGTGCTCTATAAGAGCTGGGTATTATTATTATTATTATTATATAATATAGAGAGAGAAACAAAAATCCTGGCTCTGAACGCCCCAAACACCAGGGATGGCCATAGTACTTTTGCATGGTCCTGAGAAACAATTTTGGCTTCCTTCAAATGTAGCAGGTTTCTGTTTACTGTGCTCACCCTCCTATGCACAAAAGATTAAATGATTTCAATGGGTTTTCAATCCAGTTCATAAAGCCTTGCAAGCATAACTAAATCGTCATTCAATGATAGTGCATAAAGTTGAGCCTAAAGAAACGAAGGCCGGATTTGGACAACGTGTCCCTAAATGTATTTATACGTCATACCTGTTATCTTGATGTATATAATGGGAATCTGACTACATCAAGCATTATTTTGGTCTGAAAAAGTCCACATTCAAGGTCAAACTATACAGTACCTATTCCTCACAATAATTCTCAACCGTAGTGCTCGATTCAGAGCTAATATAAATTATTGCACTCTGGTGAAGTGGACCAGAGTGCAATGGTTTTGTAAAGTGGACTTGGGTCCAGCTCTTTTTAACTTTGTCGTTTACAGCTGCTGTTCCATATGAAATTATACGCCCTGTAGTTATGAAGGGGTTCTAACCAGACTCATCACTGGCAAAGGCGAGTGCCAAATGCAGAGAACCAGTATAGATGTAGCATTAGCAACTTTATCCTATTATTAAGTGAACTCTTCATCCAATTTCCATTTCAATTTTATAGCAAATGCCGAAACAAGGAATTAAAATGCACAAGCTCGCTACACAATTATTCAGTCAAAGAACACTTATTCTGACAATTACTTAAACTAGTAAAAAGTATTTTCTTTCTCAAATATACAGTTACTGCAGCTGGTACTGCACAGAAATACTCTTTAAAAACACAAACAAAAAAGTGGCCTTGACATTCTGATTTTCTCCAGCTTCAATATGTTTTTGTTCACAGGATGAAAATGAACTTTCATGCAAATAGGACAATGACAGTAAATACTTTTTGTTTTGTTTTTATTGAATGGGGAAAACAAACTTTAATTTGAATAATAAACCATCCAGAATATCTAGCTCAAAACATGTTTTTATTATTTACATTCTTGGGTTTGGCTTGTTATGCTCTTGGCATATCTATTCATATCTCTTGCAATATTTTTTCATTTCATATATTAATATTTAATATTCTTTATACATTGTTCAACCTTAATGGTTGTCTAATTTCTGTTTTTCATCCACAGAGAAGCTATTAATTTATGAGTATATAGGGCAGTAAGTAATAATTTGCATGAATGCCTTGAGCAGATATGCTTCCATAGGCCTCCCATAACATAGACTCTGGAAAGGATGATACCATCTATTGGCCAAGGTTCAATGAACAGTGCTTTACAAGAAGAAGAAGAAAGTTGTTTTAATCCATAAAGAAGTCTACTAAGTGAAAAATCAACACAGATGACAGGAACTGGTTCCTTTCTAGGAATTTTATTTTATTTTAGTGTATTAAATATATCCCTGTGGAGAAAGCTTTATAAAATGGCAAGGAAACTGACATCTTCTGTGTATTCTAAGGATGTACAGTGCAAGTAAAACCACCCCCAGAGCCTTGCTGATCTATCAAGGATGTCCTCACTCTTTTCTGCCATTGTGCTTAACTGGAGCCTAAGATTAGTTTCCCCAAGCTGTGGTAATATCAAGTCCTGCTTTGAGTGCATATTTCTTCCTTCCTCCACACGCATACACTGGTGTAGATCCCTTATAATTTTGTACCATATATCACTGTTCCTCAAAAAATAGACTCAGGCAATTAAAGCAATACACTTTACATCATATCGTGGTTGGGCCTACAATTGCACACACTTAGGAGAAAGGCCGTTTTGTCATTTACGTGATTTTTTTCCGTGCAACTCACTACAACATGTGAAATTGGCTGTGCAACACAACCTTATGCATAGAGCTTTCTGACTGAACCATTTTCTAAAATGTTTCAATTTAATTGACCCACCATTTTCTATGGGAAAATGGAGGGTCAAATAATTTGAAACATTTTGCAATAGTATATCGATTTTGTCAAAATTTTTGGTGGAAAATGATCAGAAAGTTTCATTAAGGTGAAAGTGCTTTCTTCTGACTATTCATTATTATATATAATTACATAAAATATAATAGTCAAAATGATCAAAATCAAAACAATGCACTTTCATCTTATTGAAACTAAATGTTTCCATAAGATCATTTCAATATTTCCCAAACAATTTTTTTTAGAAATTTCATTTTACCAAATTTCAAAATTTGGACTTTTCATTCTGATTTGAGACAAAGGGACATTTCAAAAAGTTGGCATTTCCCAAGGAATGGAAATTCTAAGTTTTGATGAGCTCTGTATTTAATATAGACCAAGACACCAGGCAAGGGAGAGAAGGGGGAAAACCCAAGGCAGGGAGTGCAACTCATATAGATGTCGCTGGGCCAGATTCAGCAGGGATGTAGACAGTGATGCAAATTAATGAATTGACTACTTTCACCTGATGTTTATGATATGTCACTGTTGAAGTGAGTCCATTAGCTTCCGGGGCAGCCACACAGTTTAAACACCACACAATCCTCCATATTACACACTTTTTCTTCATTTTTTTCATTTTCATTTTTATTTCAATACTAAAGATTTTCTGTAAAATGTATTTCTTATTGTTTTGATTTGGGGGGGAAGAGAGTACACAGTGGAAAATGTGGGTTGGGAAAAAAATTAAATGAGCATTTATCTTCATAGTTATTTTCTATTCAATTTCCATGGTCGAAGAACTAAAACTCTAATATTAAAGTTCTAAATTAAACTGTGTATTTCAGTATACTAATAGTACTTGATAGCATGTATAATAATCTGTTACATTGCTTTTCCAACTAATCATTAATGAAAGGTTTTCATCATTTTTGTACTGTGTAACATAATGAGATATACAGTATTTAAGGCTTTTAAAGATTTAGGACTCTATTAATGAAAAATAATTATTATCCTATAGCAGTAATTAAGTTTAATTTGCATGAAAGTAACATTTTCTTATCCATAAACATTAGCAATGTCAACAGTTCATCAAAGAGCTGTAGCTTTGGATTCAGTGGACTGCTAACCATTCTGTAATGCTTTTAAAAGGAAGCTGAATGGGCTAAATGTTGCAGAGGAGCTAGGTGGCTCAGCAAACTGGTAATGGGATACAGAGAGCCAGGGGGCAGATTTTAAAAGGGTATTTAGGTGCCTAAAGATGCTGATAGCTATCTAGTGTGATTTCCAAATGCATCTACACACCTTGAACCCCCTTGTGCATATGCATTATGATACACTCTAATTACATGAATATATACTATTGTAACAAGAAAACATTGTACAAATACATTAGAAGCAAGAGGAAGACCAAGGACTGGGTAGATCTGTTACTCAGTGTGGTGGGGAAACAATAACAGAAAATGTGAAAAATGACAGAAATGCTAAATGTCTTTTTTGTTTCAGTTTTTACCAAAAAGTTTAGTAGCAACTGGACAGCTAACATATCGAATGCCAATAAAATTGAGGTAGGATCTGAGGCTAAAATAGGGAAGGAGCACGTTACTGACTTTAGACACGTTAGAGTCTTCAAGTCACCGGGCCTGCTGAAATACATGCTAGAATACTCAAGGAACTAACTGAGGTGATATGAGCCACTAGCAATTATCTTTGAAAACTCCTGGAAGACAGGAGATATTCTAGAGGACTGAAAGAGGACAAATATAGTGCCAATCTATAAAAAGGGAAATAAGGATAACCCAGGAAATTACAGGCCACTCAGCTTAACTTCAGTATCCAGAAAGATAATGGAGCAAATAATCAAGCAATCAATTTGCAAACACCTAGAAGATAATACGGTGATAAGTAACAGTCAGCATGGATTTGTTAAGAACAAATGGTGTCAAACTAATCCAATAGCTTTGTTTGACAAGGTAACAAGCCTTCTGGATGGTGGGAAGTGGTACATGTGGTATATCTTGACTTTAGTAAGGCTTTTGATACATCTCGCATGACCTTCTCATAATAAACTAGGAAAATACAACCTAGATAGAGCTACTATAAGGTGGGTGCATAACTGGTTGGAAGACGGTTCCTGGAGAGTAGTTATCAGTCGTTCACAGTCAAGCTAGAAGGGCGTATTGAGTGGGGTCCTTTAGGGATCAGTCCTGGGTCATAAGAATATAAGAACATAAGAATGGCCATACTAGGTTAGACCAAAGGTTCATCTAGCCCAACATCCTGTCTTCCGACAGTGGCCAATGCCAGGTGCCCCAGAGGGAATGAACAGAACAGGTAATCATCAAGTGATCCATTCTCTCTCACGCATTCCCAGCTTCTGGCAAACAGAGGTGAGGGATACCATCCCTGTCCATTCTGGCTAATAGCCATTGATGGACCTATCCTCCATGAACTTACCTAGTTCTTTTTTGAACCCTGTTATAGTCTTGGCCTTCACAACACCCTCTGGCAAGGAGTTCCACAGGTTGACTGTGTGCTTCTATTCAATATCTTCATCACTGTTTAGATAAGGGCATAGAGAGTACACTTATAAAGTTTGCAGATGATACGAAGCTTGGAGTGTTTACAAGTGCTTTGGAGGATAGGATTAAAATTCAAAATGATCTGGACAAACTGGAGAAATGGTCTGAAGTAAATAGGATGAAATTAAATAAGAACAGATGCAAAGTACTCCACTTCACTTAGAAAAGAACTATCAGTTGCACACATACAAAATGGGAAATGAGTGCCTAGGAAGGAGTACTGTGGAAAAGGATCTGAGGGTTATAGTGGATCACAAGCTGAATATGATTCAACAGTGTAACACTATTGTAAGCAAGACACGAGATGTAATTCTTCCACTCTACTCCACACTGATAAGGCTTCAACTGGAGTGCTGTGTCTAGTTCTAGATGCCACATTTCAGGAAAGATGTAGACAAATTGGAGAAAGTCCAGAGGAAAGCTACAAAAATTATTAAAGTTCTAGAAAACATGACCTATAAAGAAAGATTGAAAAAAATGGGTTTGTTTAACCTGGAGAAGAGAAGACTGAGGGGAGACATGATAACAGCTTTCAAGTACATAAAAGGTTGTCACAAGGAGGAGGGAGGAAATTTGCTTTAGTTAACATCTGAGGATAGGACAAGAAGCAATGGGCTTACACTGCAGCAAGGAAGGTTTAGATTGGACATTAGGAAAAAACCTAACTGTCAGGGTGGTTAAGCACTGGTAGGTAGTGTAATCTCCATCATTGGAGGTTTTTAAGAACAGGTTAGACAAACACTTGTCAGGAATGGTCTAGTTATTATGTAGTCCTGCCTTGAATGCAGGGGACTGGACTAGATGACCTCTTGAGGTCCCTTCCGGTCCTACATCCTATGATTCTACAAGACCCCTGCCTCATTCAGTTCATAGGATAGACAGCAAAAATGACAGATAAGTGCAAGACAAAAGAGGTTGTTTGTGTTTAAGGTCACAGACCAATAAGCTGGGTTCTATTCCTGGCCAGCCCCAGATTTGTTGTTGGGCAAGGCTACATCATAAAGCAAATAAATAATGGAACTGAATTAAGATCACACGGGCATCTTTAACTCTGGCATTTACTAACTTCTGAGTGCTTGACTTTGCAATTCTAATATTGTTTTAACAGTTTTTAATATGTAATTTTATATATGATGAGGACATGGTAGCCATGTGATAAAACTGAAAGAAATACATGCAAAGGTCAAAACAGTAAGTTACATGGAGATCATTGGAGACTGAGCCTTGAATAAGAAAAGGGATTTTATAATCTAGTGATCTGATAATTTTACATTTGTGTATATTTTTGTAAATTTTATTAGGAGGCCACATTATGTTTGCTTGGTCAGTGATGGAGGGAGGTCCATGTGGTAGCTGGGAATTGGCTGGATCCCTTAACTATTGATTTCCAGAATTTCTAATTCAAGCTGAAGTGTTTGGTTTTTTTTAAAGGTTGGTAAAGAAAGTGTCATGTTGGTTTTGAGTGTTAGCTGGGCTCCCTTCAAACACACTTTCAACTTCATTTTTTAATTAAGTTTATGCTTATGAATTTCCCTGATTTTCTTTTTAATGAGCACCAGAGTGGGATGGCAAATAAAGTCTGCAGGAGGAGAGTCCTGCTCCAACAGCATCTGAGGCCTTGAAGACTGGGGCTTCTGTCATCCAGATGTCAGCAAGTCCACTGGAGGTGTGTTTGGTGACATGAATTATACTTCTATGGCATAAGGGAGTAGTGAGTGGGGGAGGGCATGAAGGAAGAGAAAGAGAATATCCACATGGAATCCCTTCAGCACTGTTTTTCCCTGTCCCCTTTTTGCCTCCCCAGACCCCTGCACACAAACCCCAGTTGGCTCCCCCAGTTCCTTACTTCTCTCTTCTGACCCATTTCATATCTACATACCCCACCCCTCTGTATTCCTGGGACCCCCTACTTTCCTTCACCCACATCCTTCCATGCCCTGTCAGTGTTATGCCCCCTTACCCTCCTCCCCAAGAGTGTCCACACCAATCTGAGAGCAGGAAGCATAACTCCATGCCATGCTCCATACACACTCATAATGCCCTACCTGCAAACCAAGTTCCTTCTGGTCCTCTGCCCATTTTTGTTGTTCCCCTCTAGATCCATTCCTAGACTCCTGCTTTGCCCCAGTCCCCTGAGTGCCTACCCAACTTACCTCTGACTCTGCCCAGAAGAATGCCAATTTATATGTATAAACATGTATGCTATATATCTATATAGTCTTAAACAAAGCTTTTTGTAACTTTTCAGCCTATCCCCCACCACCACCCTCCACACACACTCTCAGAAATACTAAAAGAACTTCTGCCTTGCAGGATAAGCAAAACAAAACAAATATGAGCATCTAGGACAAATCACTTTAGAGACAGGATGAGCCAAAATACCAGAGTATTTTTTAAATAAGATACAACTAAATTTTCAAAACACCATGGATGGGTGAAATCCTGGCTCCGCTGAAGTCAATGGGAGTTTTGCCAGTGGTTTCAATTTAGACAGGACTTCACCCTGTAACTTTAAGTCTTTGATTTTTTAACCAAACTTCTTAGAAAAATATTTTTCCTGGATGAGATGCAGCATGCAAAATTTCAGGAAGATCAGTTTATTTTAGGGATATAAGAATTGGGGGTTGAAAACTAGGGTCATAGCAAGGAGCTGATTTCATCTTTAACTATGGGGTATCTACTGCCATCCCATAAGCTACCACTATCATATTACTTCAGACAATGGCTACCTCTGAATTACATAGCCCGTCTTAGAAAACCCACACCATACCAATATATTGGTTACGTTAAACATTCTCATGTAATGAAATCCTTATGTATTTAAGTTAACATGACACAGTCAATTCATTTTTGTATTTACCTCTGTAAAATAAGATTCTAGGACTAATAAAAGAGATTGATGACATCGTTTCATTCTTGAGCCAATTTTTGCTATCTTTTATTCTCACTGATGTAAATCCAGAGTACCTGCAGTTCTGACAATGACGTTATTGTGGATTTATACCGATGAAGATTACAAAATCTGACCCCTTATGTTTACATTTTGACTCTCCTGGATGTAGAAACAGTCTGCAAACACATGAACACACACTCTGGCCAGCAAATAGGATCAAGGATGGTATTAATTGCTGCAGTCAGTTTACACACTCTAATTGTTTCTCTAGAAAGCTGAGTTCAAATTCAATTTAGGTGACAAGTAAAAATGATGGTGGTTTTATTTTTATCCCAAACAGATATTTATCTACCTGCAAATGCCCTGGCATAATTAGCAATGTCTTGTGTAACTCCTTTGCTATTTCTCCTAAGATCAGGACTGAAATACTTTGGGATTGTTGAATGATGAAGCTTGAACAATATCTGCTTGTATTATTGCTTACATTGGACTGTGCTGTTAGGCCCTTAGGAGCATTACATTCCTGCATATCATTTTTGGGGGCGGGGTAAGGGGGAAGAATCTGCATTGAGGGCTTGATCCTTCCCCATTAAAGTCAATGCAAATTCAGCCATTTACTTTAATATAGAGACAAGGTGGATGGGCAAGTCATGCCTGACTAATCTAATTGCCTTCTATGATGAGATAACTGGCTCTGTGGATGAAGGGAAAGCAGTGGATGTGTTGTTCCTTGACCTTAGCAAAGCTTTTGACACAGTCTCCCACAGTATTCTTGCCAGCAAGTTAAAGAAGTATGGGCTGGAGGAATGGACTATAAGGTGGATAGAAAGCTGGCTAGATTGTCGGGCTCAACGGGTAGTGATCAATGGCTCCATGTCTAGTTGGCAGCCGGAATCAAGTGGAGTGCCCCAGGGGCTGGTCCTGGGGCCGGTTTTGTTCGATATCTTCATAAATGATCTGGAGGATGGTGTGGGTTGCACCATCCGCAAGTTTGCAGATGACACTAAACTGGGAGGAGTGGTAGATATGCTGGAGGGTAGGGATAGGATACAGAGGGACCTAGACAAATTGGAGAATTGGGCCAAAAGAAATCTGATGAGGTTCAACAAGGAAAAGTGCAGAGTCCTGCACTTAGGACGGAAGAATCCAATGCACCGCTACAGATTAGGGACTGAATGGCTCGGCAGCAGTTCTGCAGAAAAGGACCTAGGGGTTACAGTGGATGAGAAGTTGGATATGAGTCAACAGTGTGCCCTTGTTGCCAAGAAGGCCAATGGCATTTTGGGATGTATAAGTAGGGGCATTGCCAGCAGATCGAGGGACGTGATCGTTCCCCTCTATTCGACATTGGTGAGACCTCATCTGGAGTACTGTGTCCAGTTTTGGACCCCACACTACAAGAAGGATGTGGAAAAATTGGAAAGAGTCCAGCGGAGAGCAACAAAAACGATTAGGGGACTGGAACACATGAGTTATGAGGAGAGGCTAAGGGAACTGGGGATGTTTAGTCTTCAGAAGAGAAGAATGAGGGGGGATTTGATAGCTGCTTTCAACTACCTGAAAGGGGGTTCCAAAGAGGATGGCTGTAGACTGTTCTCAGTGGTAGCAGATGACAGAACAAGGAGTAATGGTCTCAAGTTGCAGTGGGGGAGATTTAGGTTGGATATTAGGAAAATTTTTTTCACTAGGAGGGTGGTGAAGCACTGGAATGCGTTACCTAGGGAGGTGGTGGAATCTCCTTCGCTAGAAGTTTTTAAGGTCAGGCTTGACGAAGCCCTGGCTGGGATGATTTAGTTGGGGATTGGTCCTGCTTTGAGCAGGGGGTTGGACTAGATGACCTCCTGAGGTCCCTTCCAACCTTCTATGATTCTATGAGGTAATATCTTTTATTGGACCAACTTCTGTTGGTGGAAGAGACCAGCTTTTAAGCTTACACAGAGCTCTTCCTCAGGTCTGGAAAAGGTAACCAGAGTGCCACAGATAAATATAATGTAGGACAGATTGTTAGGCATAAGAGACCTGAGGAGCTCTAGGACATTCAAAAGCTTGCCTTTTCCACCGATGGAAGTTGGTCCAATAAAAGATATTACTTCCCCCAGCTGGTCTCTCTCATATCCTAGGACCCATACATCTACAATACCGCAAAACAACAATTGACTTAAATATTGTCTGAATAGCTATTAAAGTCTGTGGTTAAGCCAACATTTTCAAAAGGGCCACTAATTTTAAGTGCCTCAGTGTGGGGGATGTCTGATGTGAGGTATCTCTGTGTCTCAGGTTTGATACATCATACTGAGGCACTGACACTTTGAAAATGTTGACTTTAATGTCTATGCCCAGGAGTGTCAAGTGTTAAAACAAGCCCCTGTTTCCACATGTTGAATATTTTCTGAAATGGGAAGATTACCAGAATAAAAGATGCAGAAATCCAGACTGATATTGGACTTCAACAATTTTTCTTTAGGTAGGTACAAAAATATTCCTCCCCTTTTGACAGTTCCCAGTTATCCATACTACAGTTAAAACCAGGCTGGCAACAACTTTGTCAACACATGGTTTCCCCTTATGTGGACAGAGCCTAATGGGTAAAAGGAGAAAATAGGTCTAATATAATTTCACAAATTGAAGGGTGCCTATTAAAAAAACATTCACTATTCCTAGGTGCAGAAACTTCCTAAGGAAACTTATCCTATACCATCAGCAAAATGTAATCTTCAGCATTCAAAACTTCCTCCAAATTATGGACTGTTATTTTTGAATTTAACAGTATTAATAGTGTGAATTCACGGCTATAAGTGAAAAGGGCATTTCATACCTAGACAGTTTCAGTATATAAGGGCTGGGCTTATTGATTCAGGAGGACCACCTTGACATTTAAACATATGTCACTCATTCCACAAATGTATCTAGCCTGCCACTCTCTCCAGCCTCATGGCTGTTATGAAAAGGAAGCTGAGCCTTCTAAGGGCATCTGTCAAATGTCAGGCAGGCATGCATAATCTGCAGTGTGCTCCCAGGGTAACTGTTGTCTAGTTGCTACTAAACCCAGGAGAAACAAAGGAAAGCACTAGACCTGTTGAAATGAAACACAATATTGGAAGAACTTTCTTAAAATTATTTGCTGCTATGAATGTGCAGGTCTCCACTTTGAAGCTGGACATTTGTAGTCAGTCAGACAGCAGCCACAGCGGACTGCAGTAGCACACAGTCACCACAATGCTTGTTATAATTAATTTCTTGGCAATCACTGCTGGAAAAAGTTAGAGAATTAAGCAAGCACAAAGTACCCTCCATCGGTACAGAAAACAAAGTTTAGTGATGCCTTTAGGGAATCCAAATTAAGCTTGGCTTTACTATGCCTTGTAGTTTATTAACCTTAATTCTTGAGAGAATGAGAATAGAATTTAAATGAAACAATTGCAAGACTTTCTTCTACTAAAAATGAGTGGTGATTATATGTATTATTACTGCAGGAAAACAACAGAGATCTCAAGAAACACAGCCTTTCAAAGATAATAAAATAAACAGCAGAAGACGTTTTCTGTTGCTCATAATGATTTATAAGCCGAGCTAGTGGCCTTTTCAGCTATTATTCTTGGTAGCAAATGCTTTCCTACCTAAAGATGTGTTTATATATGCAATGTATCTAATAATATCAAGTCAGATCCTGAATGATTTATCTTTCAGTCTGCAAATTACATTAATGATATAATTAATAATGTATCTAAAAACTATGTATGTCAGAGCAATATGTCATGTAATCAATGGCAACAAATCATTTTCCTCTGGTATTTAATGATTCCTCCAAGAGGATGAATCTATAAAAACAGAAGAGTTAATCAATGAGGAGGGTGCATACATTGTATCTCTTATCTGCAGCCTCAAACACTCAGGTTGCCTTTATTGTTTAAATTTTAGCTATTGGAAATCAATTTAGGAACATTAAAAAAAAGGTAAAATGTATTTATGGCAAAAGACGTTGGTAGCTGTAAAGTCTAGTCAGAATTGCCCACCTCCAACTATTGCTAAGGGCTGGTCACTTGGAAATGTTTGTGAAAGCATTACTGCTAGCACAGAATGGGTAGTACATTGAAAAATTAACTTTTCAAAGGGCGTGCCATTTCTCCAAACTATAACGTACAGGTTCTGCAAAATCAATGAGCTTTTCTGACAACTCTAGTTCATTTCCATGTCTCCAGGCAAAAGCCCTAATCAAACCCCAGCTTTCTCATGCTTTTGAGCAAAATAAAGCAACAACTTTGTGCAGGGCATGGGCTCTGTTAAATTGACATTGACAAAGTAACATTGCCTAGACGATTGTTTTAGATGAGCTTTTGGTCTGCTTGTTTCCTTGTGAATATATTAAGAAAAATCCTTACCTGCCAGCTTCCCCAGCTCTTCAAGTTTATCCATGGTTTTTAAACGAATGCAGTATTACTTGCCCCACCTCATTCTAATGCAGAACCGACCCTCATCCAGGAGTGGGATCCGTATTTCAGAAAATGTTTTTATGTTGCTATAGCAGTCGAGCATTCTTTTATTTTCAGCTCTGAGATTGAAAAGATTGTCTGCAATGATGTAAGCAGACTTTCAAATGTTTTGAAATAAATAATTAGTAAGGACTTTTTGTATGTTGTTTGCATGCTGCCCATAGTAAGTATTGTGTCTAGGCACAATACCCAGGGGGACAGTAGAAGACATTCTACTTTAGAGAGGCACAGTTCCTTTTAGGGTTCCTCTTTTGTGTTGGCAAGAGAAGTAATTTTGCAATACCCCTTTATGATACAGAGGACTGAAATATGGGTGCACCTGCTCCCTACCCCACCCTCCCACTTGCTCTGGCAGTGGAGAATATTACTGCCGCTGTAGCAACCAAGTAAACATTATGTAAGGGCTTCAGGATTTGGCCCTTTCTTATTAGAACTTTTTCAGCAGCTAGTCTTGATATTGTTCAGGTGATTTTCCCCTAAACCACAGTAATTTGGGGATAAATTGATTAACAAAAACGCACCACATTCATTGTGACACATTTCAGTACAAACCCATCGCACCACCTCTCAGTGTAAGTTTTGTTCTCCTATTGTACTTGATTCTTTGCATAAGAAACTCCATTCTAAGGTAAAAATATAAACATTAACTGTGCAGTAAAGTGGAAAAAAAAAAGATTTTAGATATCTACTACAGCAAACCTCTGGTTAGACTAGAATAACCCATTTTCACCAAAAGCCAGGGACGGCTAAGGATCAATTACAGACTGAGCCTCTAATGATCTTCTTACATCAAAAGCCCTTTCAAGACACAGCAACATACCTGCCCTGCAAAGGCTCCTGAACTAAAGGATAATGTAATCATCAGCACAATATCCTTTCTCTTTTGTGAGTACTTTAGGCAAAGAAAAGAAGCAGCTCTCACTACGGTATTAAGTGTCATCTTGAACAATACCTAGAAACAATAAATGTGCCCTTATTTGTCAAAAGAACAGCATTTGCAACTGGAATCAGTACACCTGGGATATTTGCTTCTAATATATTTTCAGTGATTTTTCATGGTTGGGGTAGTTGATCTGTTTGGAACGTGGGAGTTTTTGAATAATTTGCTGAATTCATCTTACTTGTTTCATGATGAGGTATTTATGAGAGCTTTACCTCCCTAAACCTCTTAATATAAAGAGTAAACTAGTTTGCCTGTGAATGTATTGACTGTTAAGAATGCTGGATTGTATTGCAAAGTAGTTCAGGCCTGTAATGTTATCACTCAGCAGGAATGGATCCCATCAGAAGGCACATGGTGTGCCATGACGTAGCCAGTCTTAAACCACAAAAGCAGACTTTTCTCTGTGAATTAGACAAACCATACAAAAGGCAACAATAGCTAGCATAAACACTATTTAATACTATTCACAGGCTATTGAAGAAATGGGCGTTGACTAAGAATTGCAGCAAAGCCAGGACATTGTTGTCAGATGAAAGGAAGGCTAATGAACAGGAAGCCTCATTTGAGCAGGCTGACAGTAACCATATAAGTGCAGGATTGTGGGACTGGCATTTACCCCATGGGTCTTTACAGTCAGAAAAATAAAGAGAAATTAAAGCATAAGGAAGTCTTTTTTTGTGGGCATTTAAAGCCCATGAAGCAACACAAGGAAGTATAAAATTGTCTTTTCAAGATTTGTCTCTGCTTTAGATAATTATGAAAAGGGAACATTTGGGGAGTGCTAACTATAGGTTCCATGTCATAAGACAGACACTTTAGAAAAAGAGTTCGTTCCTCATATTAAAAATAAGAATTAGTTTGCAAAGACCCAAATCTTTTTTTTTTTAAATTTATTATCATTATCTCAAACTAGGCTCCTGTAACATGTGACATTTTAGTACCTACCTCATAAAACAGACTAAATAAAAGCCCATTACTTTTTCCACTTAATTTTCTAATATGTAAAATACAGAGAATAATTAAATAGATCCCCTTATGATGTACTTATCCAACAGTTCTGCCCTCATCCCCAGGAATGGAACATGGAAAATAGTTTAAAACTGATTTTAAAAATCTTTTAAATTACACATTTATTACTCGATCTTGCCAGGTTCTGGATACTCCTGGAAGGTGCTGAGCCCCATCACTGCCTACTGACTTGCACTGAAATTGAAGTGTTTAGGTCCTCACAAGGTAGAGCTCATTGAGGTGAATCTTGTCTGTGGGAGTTAGTATGTACTCAGGGTTTGCTCAGGCTAAGTAAGTACTTCAGGATTTTCCTGTTCCTAAGTACTATGGATACAATTTGCCCTGGAAGAGAGTACCTGAATAGGCCCCACTTAGGCCCCTCATTTAGAGGAGAGTATGACATTCAGTGGATTGGCCATGCCTAGAGTGTTGTTATCCCTTGTGACTGAACCAGTATGGAAGGTGAAATTGGACATGGACCAGAGGAGGAGCTACTATATCCATGATTTCTCAGATCCAGTTGCCTTAAAGTTCCATGCAAGTGATGCAGACCTTTGTACACACTATTTTGGCCCATGTGCTGCAGTAGTGACCGCAAAGCGGGAGGATTTCTTTTCATTTCAACCTTTGCACACTTTATCCATGTAAAGCCACAATACATTCTAGCATTGATGCAATAACTAGAAGACAAGACAAGTCATCTGGGAAGTTTCAAGTAACAAAGGAGAATATTACATATATTATTTAAATGCTTTCTCCACCAGCCACCTGTGCTATACAGTAAGTCTTCCAGAAAGTGTAGAGATGTCGCACTTCCTGTACACACTAGAGGCAGTCCTTGGTTTCCTGTGATACTTCCTGTTGGGGCAGAAACAAAGAAGTCCAGGACCGGATAGTCACAGACTGCAGCTATAAAGAATAGTAAGAAGTTTGTTACCTCATTTCTGTACATTGTTCCTGTTCACAGTAAAGAATTTATCCTTACACTGGTCTGCTTGTCAGCAAGATATTACATGGTATCAGACGTAAAAGGCAGTGTGCTAAAAGGCTCAGTGAGAGGTGACATTGCCATGGCTGGTACAGAGCCTGTGCAACTGCAGGTTACTTTATCAGCCCAAGAATCAGGGAAAATTTTGAAAATGCCTGGAAAAGGTTCAAACAGCAATATGAGCCATATAGGATAGCCACAGGGCCACAAACTGGAGAATAAGCAAAAGATTGCTTGGCCCCTAACTATAACAGGCACAAAAATCCATACAATGCATTCCAGGAAGATGGCGGTGAAAAATGTTTGAGTATCATTGAGCCCCTAGAAAAATATTACTTTGAGGGATATATGTTCAGGATCAGAACAGAAGGGGCAACAGAGGATTGTGTCACAGACCAAACTAGTCAATCCTGTGAATACTGAATATTAAACACCGGATTGTTACACTCAAAAATAATGAAAGTCCATGAACTGTTACTAAGGAACTAGAAAGGGCAATATGTATATGCCAAGCAGCAGAACAAACAGAAACACAAATAAAAAGCCTGGAGAAAGGCACAAGGCACATGACTGAGTACTGTAACTAGAACAAGGGAAAAGTTCACAGAAGTTAAGTTGGCCAAGGACAGAAACATAAGTAGAAACAGTGTCAATAATATGGCAAGCTGCATGAGTATAGGAAACGCCCAGCATTCGGGCAAATACGTAGAAACTGTAATAAACCTACCTACTAAGCTAAAATGTGCAGAGAAAGCAGGAAAGTACATATATTAAGTGCAGAAAGGGATTTCTCAAGAGAAGAGGAAGAGCTGTTTTTTAATCACAATAGTGGAGGAGGCTGAAAACTCAGAAGATAACTAATCAAAATGTACAAAAATGGCACTTACATGACATACAAGACAGACCCTGGAGAACAAATATAATAGAAACTGAACAGAGAGAGATGTAAGAAGAACATAAAAGTGGAAGAGTCTAAAGCGTCTGTGAAAGACAGCAATGGAGGGATAATTCCAGGGTTGGGAGGGTGCACACTGATACTAGCTCAAAGAAGAAATAACACACGAGTTTGCAGTGGTCTGCAGAGGCAAAGAACCAGACTTGAGCCTACACATGGGTGATGGGCTTGGTGTCCATATACCATAGAGACAGACAGACAACACAGAGCCAGATATTGAAGTATTAATAGCATCACATGAAAATGTATTCATAGGAAATGGATGCCTTACAGTAACATGGAGGTTCTCAAACTGTGGTCCATGGCCCACCAGTAGTCTGCGAGCTCCATTCAGGTGGCCTGCGGATAGTTCCCTCTAAGGCATGTGCCAGGGAGGCTGCACATGAGAGAATAAAGGGCCACCCACCTAATTAGTGGAGCCATGCAGACAAGACTCCACTAATTAGGTGCCTGGACCCTGGAGAAGATGCATGTATAAGGTGAGGTGGTGGCCTTGGGGGGAAATAGGGGGTAGGTGGGAGGGGGCAATGGGGTGAGAAGGGGTGGTGGGAATTTGGGACGTACAGGGCTGTGGTGGCCAGAGAAAGAGGCAATTTTCCCCGACTCCAGGGCTGCAGCTGCTGGGGAAGAGATGGCCCTCCTTCCCAGCCTCAGCTCTGTGGCTGTTGTGGCAGGGGAGAGAGGGCACATCCATCACATTAGAAAGGTAAGAATACTGATATTAAAATATGAGGTGTGATTTTATTTGTAGAACAAAAAAATATAAAAGGTTTTTGTATAGCACTTTTATCCAAAGCGCTTTACAATAGATAGCTAACGGTACAATCAACATTTGGAAAGGTCATTAAGTGGTCTGCCGAGACCCTCAGCAATTTTCAAGTGATCCGCCAAAAAAAAAGTTTGAGAACCACTGCAGTAACATACAAGATATGGTTAAGAGAAGATGTAAAACCTGTATTACATACTATACAAAAAGTTCCACAAAACCTTAAGAGGCTAGGAGAAGTGCTTTAAAATGTGACAGCAACTGGTAAAATTTGGAAAACAGAAGAACCAATGGATTGGGTTCCCTTGTAAATGCAGAATAAAAAGGAAGGAGACTATAGCTGAGGTGTCTACAGACTATGAACCCCGAGGAGCTGAACAGAAACATAAGACAAGAACACTTCTACTTACAAGAAGTAAACTGTCATGTGAAATGGCAGCAGCCAAATTCTTCAGCAAATTAGATGCATTGCCTTGATTTTGGGAGATTCTCTTGGATACTCAGAGCTCAAGAACTGCTCTTGCAACACACTATTTGGAAGATCCTGCTTCCTAAGACTGCCGTTCAGCATATGGTCAGCTCCAGAAGTATTTCACCATACAATGATCCAGATGCTAGGAGGGTCCAGCTGGTATGAAAGTACATTGATGACATAATTTGGGGCAGTGCGACTACTGAACTTTAGGAATGACTAAGGAGCAAACTGGAAATTGAAAGAGCTAATAACCTTAAACTGAATGAGATCAAATGTCAATTTCAAACAATGGAAACAACATGCTTGGAAGAGAGAGACTGGCCTCCAAGGGTAATTTTGCCTGATGAATCAAAGATTCAAGCAACATTATTCATGCTGGGACATGAAGATAAAAAGGGAATTCAAAGGCTGCTAGGTGCATTGCATTATGTCAGCAAATTCATATCTAACTTTAGAGCTTGCACAACTCACCTAAGACCTCTCCTCCACAAGGTGACCAACTGGGCACAGGTGCCATAGCATGAAGGAGTTCAATTATTTGAAGCACATTCTGACATGAGCTCCAGTACTGCAATATTTTAGCCCATTGAAAAATATCAAACTCTCCACAGATGCGTCAAAAAAGAAAAAAAACTGATCAATTGCCAGTTTCATATGCATCTGGGGCTATGACAGCAGCAGAGAAGATGTACGCACAAGTGGGAAAAAGAGACACTAAGTCTGGTATATGGATGTACACGATTTCACGACTTTCTCTGAGGTCGCAGCTTCAAAGTAGAAACTAATCACAAACCACTGATTGCAATACATGAAAAGGGACTTGGCAAAGCACTAAGGATACAGCAACTACTTCTGAAAGATGACAGCAAAATACAGAAGTATGATGTGACCCCAGAGTTCCAACTTGGATGCCACTTAGTAATGGCAGATTCTCCACCTGACAATACAGCGCCTGATGAACTGGAACAAGCAGTAAATATACATGTGAACGTGATCAGAGTGTCATGTGCTGTATCTCCAAGAATGTGGGATGAACTGGATAGACCAAGACAGCAAAAGATGAAACACTGTGAGCAGTAATACAAACGATAAGTAAAAGGAGGAAAACATCAAGACTTCCCACCTGCATAGTCCCCCAATAAAAAATGAACTTTCAGTGATCTCAGGAATGCTCTTGAAGGGAACATAGATTGTTGTTTCCATAGTAACAAGGAGAAAAATATTGGAACAAACACAGGAGGGAATCCTGGGAATGACCAAATCAAAAAGGTTTCAGAGTAACAGCCGTGTTAGTCTGTATTCGCAAAAAGAAAAGGAGTACTTGTGGCACCTTAGAGACTAACCAATTTATTTGAGCATGAGCTTTCGTGAGCTACAGCTCACTTCCTGTAGCTCACGAAAGCTCATGCTCAAATAAATTGGTTAGTCTCTAAGGTGCCACAAGTACTCCTTTTCTTTTTGCAAATCAAAAAGGAGAGCCACGGAAGTTGTGTTCTAGCCACAGATGAATAGTGACATTGAAGAAATGGTGAGCAGGTGGGGAGCATGACATAAGCACAGAGATTCACAGCAGAAATAACCAATGATATCACAGGAAAAACTCACTATTCTGTGGGACAAAGTTGGAACTGATATGGGAAGACTGATCACCTGATTATAATGGACTACTGTACCAATTTCCCAGAAGTAGTCACATTTGAAGATACCACAGCAGGATCTGTTACTAGGCACATAAATCTGTATTTGCACATCATGGAATTGCAACAATAATAATGGACCAGAGTTCAAGGATCGGAATTCCTGGACTTCCCAGATATCCTCAGACCAATGGAATATCTGATTGTGGAGTACATATCATAAAGAATTTACTCAACCAAAGCAATGAATGAAAGAGAAGATCCATATTTGGCAGTACTCAGTTATAGAGCTACTCAAATGTAGAAAGTCACTTGGTGAACTACTCAGATGTATGAATATTCAGTTACCAGAGATGGGACAAAAACAAAATGATAACTAAGGGGTCTGATAGTGAGGACACATCTGGGACAGTACAATGAGACAAAATATTGCCATAAAGAAGAAAGACCTCTTCCACATTTAAAGACTTGGTGAGAATTTGTCAAGATGGGCACTGACCAGTCAAAGCTACAGCAGTCAAACAAAAGTCATCTCCCTCCTAATCTGTGATTACAAAGGCCAAATCTGATGACAGAATTGTAAGCATCTGCTCAGGATACCTGACATCTTAGACAAGTGAAGTGAGAGCAGACATAGAAGTCTAAAACAATTCAAACACGTACCTGTTATGGACGATGAAACTCATCGGTCTGTTACAGACAAGGATTTGCCTAAAGAGGGTTTGCAATACAGCAGATAGGGAAGATCGTGAAACACTCTAAAAGCCTGATTGAGACATGTTAGGGTGGTATTTAGAGTGTTTCAGCAACCGGAAGAGTTAAGTCAGTTATTGTACTTATAATAGTTTAATTTAATAGTGTTTAGATTCAGTCAACAAATTTAAAAGAGGGATTAAAAAAAGGGAAGATGTGCTACAGTGTAGACTCCCGGAACTTTCTGGCGGTCCTTCGTTTCTGGTGACATTTTTCTTGATGGGGGTAGAAACAAAGAAGTCCAGGACTGCAGCTACACAGAGTAATAGGAAGTTTGTTACCTCACTGCTGTACATAGTTCCGTACTCAAAGAGTTTATCTTGACACCAGTCTGTCTGTCAGAAAGATACTACCACACCACCTATAAAACTCTTAAATCAGTTCAAGGTGAAGCACTAAAGAAAAATTGTATGAAGCAGGTAATGGGGGAAGTAAAAATGTAAAATCAATTTCCCAACAAAATATTTGGTAAAACAGTATTCATGTTGACAGGGTGTTTCAATGGAGTTCAGCTAAAACTCCCCCAAAATATTACACCATCTTTACAAAAATTCTACCACAAGAAAATAATCCACACATTAAAAAGTCTGGGAATTAACAATTAAGGAATCACGGCCATATAATCCCTCATCACTCACTGTTGCTCCTGATTTACTTCACCCACACAACCTTTTGATTTGTTCTGAATGAGGCCATTGAATATATACTGTTGATGCTATAGATTGTTTATTGAAAGGTATAGGAATGGTATCAAAAGGAATATAGTTCCAGCATACAAATTGTGTCATTAGTCTTCTGTACCCTTTCCCTAATGTAATGAGTTGATTATTTTTATGATCACAGCTAGAATGAAAGCTCTGTCTGATGTTATGAAATGTGGTGTTTATACTGTGTTGTAAATGTAGACAGGCATATGTAAAAAATGCAAACATGCAATCTTAAATATATTATATAGCAATGAACATAGTGGTATGTAGTATAAAATTAGAAATGGATCCCTTGAACAGGAAAGGGGATTTTATAATCTAGTAATTTATTATTCTTACTTTTGCATATCGTATTCTAAATTTATGGGGGCAATGTTAAGAGTGGATGGGCAGTATACACTGGGTAACATGTGAGTGAAGAAAATCTATCTTATATGATGAGAAGCTAGTTTAAACCTTAACTGTGAAGTGGCTAGTGCAGTCCATAACAAATCTAAGGCTGGAGGAGCACAACAAACAAAAAGAGAAACTTAAAGTTTAATTAAAGCCATGACTGCAGTATAATGCAAACCTTATAAATAGAGCATAATTGGTTTAGCAGTGAGATCCAATGCCATAAATAACCATTCATAATCATATACAATTAACATATCAATAGTTCTGTTTGTTATAATTCATAAGCTAAGTCAGCTCTGTATTAAAGAAAGCTGACAAAACAGAGTTATGAATTAAAATGTTTTTTAGAATTTGGTCTTTACATCTACCTGTCCTGCCATTTCAGATACCTGAAGTGTGGAACATATTAAGTTGTCTCTCTTCATCATAAGCAAAAGAGTATTTTTTCCTGTTTAATACCACTCAGATCTGCACAGGGAGGAAAACAGCAATACCAAGTCTTCCCAAAAAAAGATGCTTAAATGAAGTTGCATATCCTGCAGTGCACTGCTGAGCCAAAGCATTGCATTGGAGACTTCTGCTCCAGCGAATGCTCCAGTGATAATCTGAAACAGTCCGTCTTTAAAGAGATGGGTCTTTGTTTCACAGTTTGTGTAATTTAGATGATATTAGTAAGGATAGCGTAAATGTTCTCCTTTCCTGCAAATTAAATTCATTTTTCTCTTCCATATATTAACAATTCAATCCGGATCTCTCAATGACAAAAAGGGTTTCAGGACAACAGGGAACTTTCCTACTACCTGCAAACACTCAGAGCATTCTGAGTGCAGCACAAGTTAAAGGGCAGTTAGAAAAGCTTTAATCACTCTCACAATGGATTCAAATTTTCACCTCAAAATTTCTTCAAATAAGGATGGCAATTGAAGTACCTGGAGTTCCTACTCTGAAGAGAGGATACACACACTGGATACTGCCCAACTTTATTCCCTTGCTGGGGTTTGCTTTTATTATTAACTTAAAAATCAAAGCAAACATCAGCCCAAGCTTGACTGGCTGCTCTTCGGATTTTTCTGCAGGACCTCCTCTGTCCCAGCAACTAGTTCCCTCTGTCTCAGAAAGGCTCCAATCTCTCTTTAGCACCAGATTAAGTCATGACTCAGCAAAAATATTTCATCTCTATGCAGGGCTCAAGCACCTGACATCAGGAAAACTAAGCAGAAGATCCTTATGTTGAGTCATAGAACCTGCTACAATTTTTCCCTGTTTCAGACCCCTATAATTTGAGGATGTTTTTAATAGTTTCAGTTTTTAGTTAACTAATGCATTATCCTTCATTAAAACTCCATTGAGGGCTTCAGTAAAACTAAGTCAGTTTGTATTTTAGAACAAAGATTTTAGCTCCACCATCCTACACTTCCCTCCTTTCCTTCAAATTAGTCAGACAAGGACCTTAAATGATCTCAACTTTTAGATCCTTAATAAAAACATGCCGTTTAATTAGTGAGACCATTTGTCCCAATAAGCTCAAGTCCCCTCCTGAGGAAACTGGAGCCCATGCCCATTGCCCAGTCAAGATTTCCCCACACAAAGATGACAGGAAGGATGCTAAGTCCTTTCTTTGAGGATCCTCCCCCACCAGCATCCCATCAAGATTCAAGATCAAGAATACTTCTCACAGAGCTGACTCCTGCTTGTCCATCATACTTTCCTTCATCACAATCATCTCAATTTAAATCCAAAGAGTCATTTTTTCCTGAGCTATAGAAGTGTTAATCCAGAGGAACTCCGTCATCACCCAAAATTCATACAGTTGAAAAGCCCAGAGAAGTCAGCAGCCACCAGGCTGATGGAGAACAAAGAACGCTTCTGAAAGAAATGTAGCCATGTACAAAAGTCAGTTCCTGCACAATCATACTCACCCTTCCCGCAATTAGAATTTTCCTGATGTTAAAAATTAGTGAGAGCAGAAATCACTAAGATCTATAAAACATTCTTATGGGCAATGTCTCATTCTAGAGCTCATGTCCGAACCAAAAAGAGAATAATGAACGCTGAAGTGTCATAGTGCACCCTCTTTATTTTTGTTACTGTAGACAAGATCCGTGGGCTTTATTTTCAATATTTTGTTAACCATAGTGTAAAAGGAATAGGCAATTTGATTGATGGGATCTATGTTACAGTAAGCTAGTTGATTTCCGATTGGCTGTCAAACAAAGATATTTTACTTAAATCATTAGCTAACTGTAAAACAGAGGGCATTTTAAATCATTAGATAATGTGTACAACAGCTGTGCTAATACTTGCTAATCTCTGATTCACTCACCTGAACTTTTGAAACCTAATTTTAAAATCAAAACTCCCTAACTCCAACCCGAGATAGGCAAGTGTGGGAGAAATACCTGCTAATTGCCCCCCTCCCCGAGTCCTCTGCTCAGAGGTCTATGGGAACATCCACTTGCTGCAATTTGATGTAATTCCTCATTGTTTAATGTGATTTTAACCGTCAGAATTTGTAGTGGGATTCTACTATAAATTAATGGCAATTTTATGTGTCTGTAGCAGCTAGTGGTACTACAGGCAGAAAACTAAAGGATAAGTAAGCAACCCATATTTTGAAAGGACCCAAATCTAAAGATGGGTTGACAGCGTATCTCTAGTTAAAAATACTTGTATTCATTGATAATATTATTTAGTACCATAAATGCATGCAACACTTTACCAAACAAATAAGATTGATTTACAAAACAAAATTTGCCTTCCCTCAAAGAGTTTAGACTCTAATTCAAGCAGAAACCAAAATATAGTGTAATAGTTCAGTCATAGGAAGATGACTAGACAACACTGGTGAGAATATAAGTAGGTAAGATTTGTAAATTGGAATTTGGAGGAAAGCATAGAATGTGAGAAGATTAGGAGGTAATAGAAGCAGAAATGCAGGGAGAGGTGAGATTATACAGGATTGGCAGGTGAGGAAAAGAAGCTAGCATTTGATATAGTGTAAAAGGAAGCTAGTGGAAGGATTTGAGGTGAATGATATGTTTGGAGTAGTGGAAGTAGAAAATGGCTTTAGCAGTGGTAGTTTGGATGGACTATAGGAGGAATAACTGATGTGGGAAGATTGGTGAGATATGACTAAGGCATAGGTAAAGAGTTTAAATGAGTAGAGATGATGAGGAAAGGTCAGATTTTGTTAAGTAAAAGAAAGAAGTGGCAGGATTTAGTGAAAGGCTGGATATGAGGAGAGAAGGAAAAAGGTGTCAAAGATGACACCAAAGTTGAGTCTGGAAGAGGAGAGGAAAGAAGAGTAATCAGTGATGATAGAGAAGGAAGGTGGTAGAGAGGGATCATGAGGAAAGATAAGAAGTTCAGTTTTGAACCTCCTGAGTGTGAAATGGTTGTGGATCTCTCTGGAGATGTGAAGGTGGAGGTCAGGAGGTAAATTTGGGAGTCTTCAGGATAGAGATGGCAGCTGAAACCATGGAAGCAGATAAGGACTAAAAAGAGAGTGTAGCGAGGATGAGCTACTACCAGAGGGGATGCCTGTCAGCTGACGAGGGTGAGGGCAGTCTAGCCTAGTGGTGGGGGAGGGGGGTGTCAGGAACAAAGGTCTAGGGTCAGAGCTAGATTCGATAATCAGAAGCCAGAGCCAAGGGTCAAACCACAGAGCAGGAACCGGAGGCCAGAGCTCAGGTCAAGCTGGAGTCAGAAACCAAGGCCATGAGTCAAGCTGACAGTCAGGAACTGGAGTGAGCAGGGTAGCAGGCAAGGAGGGGTTCAAGGCAGGGGCACAGCAACAAGGTAATGCAGGAGCAGGCACAGTGGTGGGCATGAGACAGCTGAGCAGCCAGCAAGCTGCTGCTGGATTAAAAGCCGGCCTGCTGGCCTCTGCAGCTGCTCAGGTGGTATGGCCAACCAGGCAGCTTGCTGCAGGCCAGCTGTACTGATGAGACTGTTTGGACACTAGCTCTGCTGCAGGCCCTGATCCCTGACAATGCTGAAGGAACTTTAGGAGAGAAATCAGGAAAGTTGAGAGTCATGAAAGCCCAGGGAAGAAATGGACTGGTCGATAGGATCAAAAGCATCAAACAGATCAAGAAGAGTAAGAACAATGAAGTGACCCTTCAAATTAGCACGTAGCCTTGGTATGGGTGGTGTCAGTGGAATGGAGAGGGAAGAAACCAGCTGGAGTTGATAAGAAAGCACACAACATACTCAAGCACTGTCAAGATGAATGGGAAGAGGGGAATACACCTGTTGTTAGGAGGGAAGTTGAATGGAAGAAAGGGTCTTCAATAAGGACTCAAGATCTTGCTGCTAAATGAACCAGAGGTGAAAAAGTGATTGGAAATAAGGTAAAGAATGAGGACCAGAGAAAAACCAGAAAGGAGAAGAAGCTGTAAAGGGTAGGCCTAGGTAGCAGAAATGATAGGTGCAGAGTATGAGACACACTTCTGAGTTAGAGACTAGAGTGAAGGACAAGCGGTTAGAATTAGAAGAGGGGAGGATAGAGGCAAATGTCAGAGTGAGTAGCACAGTTCCTGCCAGATAGTGTCCATACTCCTTTTAAAATATTGGCAAAAGGCTGGAAGAGCGAAGAGGAGGAGAGAGTCATAATACCTGAAAAAAAACATGACACTTTCAGTGACGGAACATAAACAATAAAAAACAACCAAGTGGGTTAGTGAACGTCTGGCTCTTTCCCACCTACCTCCAACAAGCTTTTTATTTTGTAGCAAAAAGATCTCCTCTAATCTGGTCACAGCTCTGTCTCTACTACACGCTAGTCTAATATCCACAACCACTTACATGTTTAACTTGCATCCTCTCCTTGGCATGCATTTTGAATAAGCAATCGAACAGATTCTGTTGCCTGAATATATCCTAGAGAAGATGTAGTGTTGGCTTTGAGGATTTTTCTGTTTCCCCCCTGATTAACAGATATGCCAAGTCTTTTCTGCTTTAAGGGATATGTGCATTACTAGGCACATTTTCACTATGAACTACAGTTTGTAGATAGGGCAGAGCTGGCAGAACTCAAGAGTTTGTTCTGGGATATTGTGCTTTCGCTTCTCTCAGTTTGTGGCCACACTGAGGCTTTATTTGTACTGCACCTGGTATGTGAGCAAAACAGACTCCTGCTTCTAGTCCCCTCACAATCAAGACCATTCACTGAAAACTCCTCAGCAGTCTAATACTCATTCTGGGATTAGCTATTTTCAAGCATTTCTGTTCAGACCTGTCTTATATGATACACCTTTTTCTTAACTTGTTTCTCCTACTTAGTTTTTCATAGTCTAGAAGCTCCTTGTGTTGCATGTTTGGATTCCTAACAAATAAAACCACAGGATGCAGGCTCAGATTTTGAATACAGACAATTAAACACTTCCACACTTGCTAAAATGAAAAGTCAGATTTACATTGACCTTAAAATCACCCCTTCTGTAAATACATTTCTAAAAATGTAATTATGCCTAAAATCTTATTAAAAGCCCACATTTTTCTGGAATGAAGTTTATCAGTTCTTTGCCCGGACAAGGAATAATGAGTTTATAAACAGTAACAATTGTAAGAGTCAAGTGAGCAAAATAAACGGTGCCACAGAAGAAGTCTAGTCACAGAGCTGGTTAGATGGAAAACTGCACTTTAGTATCTATTCAAATTGTCCCTGGGAAACAGAAAGCTTTGCAAAGGGAAAGAGGTGACATACAGTGTTAGGGCCTGATTCAGAGCCCTGTTGACCTCAGTGGTCTTTGAACCAGGTCCTTAGTACAGCACTGCACTGAGGAGATCTCAGAAGGAACCATTATAGCAAATCAGTGATCTTTCTACACCAAAAGAAGAGTAAACCTCCTAGATTAAATTTGACCTCACTAGCTCAGCTATGCTATGCAGAAATTTTGCATTAAAGCTACCTGCTCTCATCTGAATAGTCTACAATATTCAGCCTTCTAATACTGCTATTGTTTTTACCATCCACAGCTACTGTTTTTCTTCATTTAGCATACCCATGTACACCAGTATTAGTCCAGTAGTTTTGTTTCAGATCTGGAAAATAAGAGACTTTTTGGTTATTTATAATCCTCTCAGCTATGAGGATGCTTCTTCCAACACAGGATTTTTGCTCACTTCATAACAAAACAGGAAACAAACAAAAGGAACTTTTTAAAATATCGAAATGGCAGTGAACATGAGAAAAATAGATAGAAATAAAAACTACTGATAGGAGAAAAACTGGTTTTATTACACAAGCAGAATCAGCAGTAAGAAATACTACACCAAAAAAATCCAAGGTTGAGAATTAGGAGGATGCTCACTTATAAACACTCAGCCCCAGTTGGATATTTTGCAGGAGACTGTTACCCACAAGTGGCAGCATTGTGACAGCCTTCTCCAAAGGATCTGTAACCTACAAAAAAAAAAAAAAAAAAGGCCTTTAGGAACAGGACAGATAACATCTACTCTAATTGTAGAGTGAATTTTTAGCAGCTCTCTTACACTTAAACGACCTGCAAAGCATAGATTCTGTTCATTTTTCCCCCTGATGACAGGGAGTTTCATTACAATACTAGGAGGACAAAAAAAAAATGAATTTGTTTGAATTTCTAGAGGAGAAAAATTTATTTGCTTTCTATTAAGTGAGAATGTAGTTAAGGATATTTGAGTTGCCAGTCTTTAGAATTAGTGTGTGTGTGTGTATTCTCTATTTCTCTGATCATCCCATTCCTCTTCCTTTAATGCAAATTGCTGTTGTGACGTAGGCGAAGGACAAGCAACAATAGACAAAGCCTGATTCTAAGAAATTAACACACTCAAATGTGTTAGTGATCTTTGCCACCCTCCTTTTCACCCATTTACCCCAAATGACAAACATTACCCAGTGCCAACAGCATTGTAGCCCGGAAGCTCACTGCTCCTGTTTCATGTGTTGAATTCTAACTAGAAAAACCACAGGACTCCCAGCTTAGTCTTCTCCAAAAAGATGGATAAACAGCACTACAGCATTTAATTTTCCAAGAATTCTTTTAACGTCTCACTGTTCAGCTTTATAAAAAAAAAAAGTTAGTACATCTTTAAAACCTCCTTTTGCCCCCAAATCTGTTAAAGTTGCATCCTTTACCCTGGAAATTGGTCTGAAATACACAGTCAGATACAAAGGTATGCAAACAAAGGCTTCATTAGGGCAGCACAAGGGATAGCAGCTGTTATGAACAGCAGAAAATATCTGAAGATACAATATTAGTACCATATGAGAAAAAGCAGTTTTACTCCACTCTCAAGCTACGTTACAGAGAGGTAGCTGCTAAAAGGCCTTCTTTTCAGGATGTCTGACTTCACTCCTACCTGGAAAATCCTCAGAATAAGAGAGGTTTTCATGTCTCCGCTTGTACTAGCAGATGAGTGCTTTGTTGGCAAGATTTACTAAAATTGCTTAATTGATTCCTTCTTCACTAATATCCACCCAAAGAACTCCAGCATTTTTGGTAAATGATTGACACTTCACAGAGCAAAACTAAGAGAGTAAAATAACCTGTCACACCAAATGTTCTATTCATGTTCTTAGACAGCACCCATCACCATGGTGATATTGGTGCCATCACAGAGAGAGACATTCTTGACACAGAGACAACCTATGGTCATGTCTCCTATGAGGCTAAGCTGCGTTAACGGTGGCACACTGCCACGGTGTCAGTAGGCATTATTGTATGCCTTAAAGCATAGTGCCTCCTAGGAGTTTTGGGAGGGGAACATGTTATAGCATGGTCTCCTAGAGCAGTCATCATGGCACTGCAGTCTGTCCCAGTGAGCGGGGGCTTGGTGATGACTGGCAGTAGCCCAGACTGAGGCAAGGTGGGGATAGTGGGTTGGCGGTTCCCCAGGAAGGGGAGACCCAGAGGCAGAGTGTGAGGGTACTGCCAGGGGGCAGAACCCCAGAGAAAGGGGCACTGGGGTCTGTGAGAGACTCAGGGGCCAGAGCTGTGCAGATCATCAGCCTGCAGAGGGCGCTCCAGGCTGGAAAAGAGCTAATTCCCACTGACCAGCAGGAGGTGCCGCAGGGGTGAGTCCTGCACTTTCACACCCCACAACCACTCTAAGCCACTTTGAGGACTTCTCTTCCGTTCCTCTCTGGGATGGGGTGTGGCAGGACACTGAAGCCTCCAACAGGGGACCTCTGGGCCTAGGCCACCCTCTCACAGACCCCAATGCTGATGGGGACCTTTGGACATCAATATAAATATTTGCTAATAAAAATCTTGAGGATAATGAACTCTTCTGAAGTTACAAACTCTGTGTAATCCAGGAAATATCAGAGCATACCTATATTTTATTATTTTATATTAAATATTAAACTAGGGCCTTCTTACACTGAAATCAGAACTCACATTAATTTCAGTAGGTGCAAGATCAGGCCATTAGGCCATTTCTACAAGGGAAAATTTTTCCAGTACAACCTAATGTGTGACTTTATACGAGAATAACACCCCTGCACCTACGTGTAGACATTCTAATTCAGGTATAGGAGTGCCTATTTTGGTTTAGTTTATGTCCCTTGAGAAGGGATTTAGATAAATTGAAAAAAGCCCCTCCTATACCATTATATAGGGTTGTATCTAAGGCAAAGATTTTGTCACAGATATTTTTAGTAAAAGTCACGGACAGGTCATGGGCAAAAAAGAAAAATTCATGGAAGCCGTGACCTGTCCCTGACTTTTACTAAAATTATCCCTGACAAAATGGGGATCTGTGGGTCCCCACATTGCCTGAGGCGGGGCAACTGTGCAGTGGGTAGGGGCCTCCTGCAGCAGATGGCGGCTGTGGGATACCCTTGATGCCTGTAGTTCGAGGGATTGCCTCTGCCTCCCATGTCAGCCAGGAGATGTGGGGTATCTCCACCGCCCGCAGCTCCAGAGGCCTGCAGTGGCCAGGAGCTCAAGGTTCCCCCACGGCCACAGCGGCTGGGAGCTGTGTGATGCCCCCACCGCCTGCAGCGGCTGGGAGCTCTGAGAGTTCCCCCTCTGCCCGTGGTGGCTGGGAGCTATGGGGTTCCCTGCTGCCTATGGCAGCCAGGGGCTTGGGGGGTCCTTCGGCCACTGGCAGCTCCAAGGGACCCCACCGCCCGCAGCAGCTGGGAACTCCGGGGTACCTTGATGCCCCTGGTGCCTTGGAGCTCCAGGGGCCACCAGAGGCAGTGGGGGTACCCACAGCTCCCTGCCCCGTGCGAGGGGGGGACCCTGCAGCTCCCGATCACTGCAGGCTGAAGTCATGGAAGTCACAGATTCCGTGACCTCTGTGACTAAATCGTAGCCTTAGTTGTACCAGTATAACTAGACCTGTATAGTATATACCAGTATAATTGGAAAGACTTTCCAAGACCTGAGTCTGTTAAAAATACACAAACTGCTACTGTGCAGAGGTACAGAGCACCTACAACTTCTTTTAATTTCTACATTAGGTGTTGGTATCGATCACTTTCCAGGATCAGGACCTATGTCACTACTGCTCAAGATATTGAGTAGCTTAAGTGTCCTACTTTGTGAAAATAATTTTATTTTTAAAGGGGCACTCACCATCAAGATAGAAATTATAGACTTGATTCTGCAAGTCTTCTACATGAAGAATTCTCATTCACTTCATTTGGAGCTTGGTGCACGGAGAACATGCAGGATGGACCCTATGTAAATCCTTTCTTTAATAAAGGTGTGATACAAAGATCTGTAAGAAACTAAACATTATTTTGTGATTTGACCCCCATTATCTGGCATGGTTCATCTTTACAAAAAAGACTATACTCCTCCCTTATGGTAGAAGTCAGTAACCACCTACTTCAGTTGCTACTGTTACAACTTCCTTTTTTCTTTTCAAATCAAATTCAAATAAAATATAATATCAAATAAAAATAACGTTGTGGTAGGTGTCACCAGGCATCACTGTTACACACAGAGTTCCAAACTCTATTTCTTAGCATGTGAACACGTGTTTAGTATTGGAAGACATGCTTGTCTTATTAGTTTTTGATTATACAAACTTCTAGGTAGATAGAGCTGTTCAAACAGCAAGAGAGTTTGTTTGCTATAGTCTCTGATTAAGATCAAGTAGAATTGCCCTTGGGAACTGGGCATTGGTACTAGGCTGAGATTCTTGAAAGAAGGGTATTGCCTGTATGCTGTTTGACCACCTCTGTTCTAGGACTGGGGTATGTGTGTAAATTAAAACAGGTTCAGTTAGGCTTAAGCTGCACGTAAAAGTTGTATTGGCATAGTTTACATCAGGTGAGGGCGTACAAAAAAAATAAACCACACCCCGACCAACATAGCTATACTGACAAAAAAAACCAGTTTAGATGCAGCTGTGTTGATGGAAGAGTGCTTCTCTCAACATAGCTAATGTTATTAGGCGAGGCAGTGTTGCTATGCAGAGAGAAAACTCGATCAGTGTATACTACATCTACAGTAGGGAGCTATGCCAGCATTGCTGTGCCAACATATCTATACTGGCATTGGCTCCATAATGTAGTCATAACCTCAGAATACACCCACACTCTACATCACTGATTCCATTTCCACTTGGGAGCTGACCTGCAAGGCCCTGACATCTGCTACTGCTTGGCAGTGGGGCAACAATAACCACCATAGACTAATAATTGGACATCTGTTAGTAACTACTATTGCTGAACTTCGCTGACTTTCTGATCACACGGCCACATCTTGTTCTCACAACGGTTTCTTCCAAATATCTTGGTTGACCACTGAGATGGACACCTGGATTTGCCTGGTATTCTTCATTTTCAGTGACTAGGCAGGTGTGTGTTACTTCTGACAGTAGCATTCTGGATATCCTCAAGAAACATTGGTTTTGTTTATATGTCTCTGCTTCTTTGTAGACTCCCAGGAGAGATTAAGGGATTTGACATTTATGCATTGGATATAGTTGTAACACTGCCAGGTTGCCAGTCATTTATTATTTATTGTTATTATTACTTTAGATCTAACATTCTCTGCCACTGGGTGGTAACTGCCTGGCATCCTGGAGCTCCGGACTTGGTTACTGCAAGTCATTTTTATATCAAGAGTGAAGCCACACAACAGTACGGAGGCAGCAGCCCATACGCTTAGCAATACAGGTCACATGATACATCTCCCTGGTGTTCACTGAACACCTCAGCCTCCCCAGTGAATACATAGTCCAGTTTGAGGATCTGTTTCAATATTCAAACCCCTTCCTGGGTAACGTTTCAAACCAGGATATAGTTCTGTTGTGTGTTAATCAGTGCTTTGAAAGCATATGCCTCTGAGTGATCATTTGGGACATCTGGGACATAATGCTTTGTATACCTCAGAAGCTGAGAAGAAGTTACTTAAACATGTATAAATTTAAAGGAGAATTGAAGATACAGATGTTTGCTCTTTCTGTAGCAAGTTAGAGCTGACAAGACCCTTGGCTTGAATCCAAAACTGAAAATACTCTTGCATTTTGGAGTGGAGATGTAACCTTTTCTCATGGGGAGCATTCATGTTTGGTGGCCTTATTCATATCATTTGGAGCTACACAGATTCTTTACTTGTTTGGCTTTATTACAGTGACCATTCTGTTGACCTAGTTAGCTGGTGTTTATATTCACTCAGTCACATTTAATTTAATTTCAGCTTTTGCATAGTTTCTCAGAGCTAATGAAACTTCATTTATATTATAGCATGACCTCAGAGTCATCAACCAAAATCAGGGCCTCCTTGTGCCAAGCACTTTACGTAGGCAGAGCAAGAGACAGCCCTGAAGCATTTAGAATCTAAATGGACAAGACAGATAGGTACTTCATGTATGTTTCATGGTACACTGGATCTATATCAGTGTGATGGTTAATGTAGCTCACTCCATTAAATACCCCCATCAAATTCTTTACAAATATAATTTGCATTTTGTTTAGTAGACAAGTTATACACCCATTAGATCATCTGCATTGCCAGACTGCTCTTGAACCTAAGCTTACCAGTTCAATAATTTCAAATTCTATTGAGTAGTATCTTTCTTTATATAGACATGCTGATGTTAGAACATTTTTGCCAAATATTTAGTTGTCTTCTGACAAAATAAATGTAATAAAGCTGTGATACGCGGGTGTGCTGGTAAGGGCCTGATCCTCATTTCCCAGTCACATGACATGGGGTGAGGTTACAAAAAGTTATACTCCTATCATATGGCGGTGGGCAAAATTTTCTGATTCCAGTGGTTATGATTACACTTACACCATAGTTTACTTTTAAATGAAAGATTTTAAATACTGTAATTTGTTTTTAACATTTCTGCTGCTCATTTGTTTTAAATTCACCCAGACAAAAACAAGAGACTGGACAATTTTACTTTTGTATGCCAGTAATCTTCACTTCTGGGTTCTCATACACAAGCCCAAGGCTGTCACTGTATTCCAACAATGCGTGTTATAGCAAAAAAAAAACAAAAAAACAACCCAACAACAACAATTCAATGACATTTTTAAAAACATTAAGCTATATTTCAGTTCTTAAGAGATTGTGTAAAAATCTCTTCTTTTATAACTCAGACCCTAAATTCAGGGCCTAAACTAAGCTGACAATACCCCACTAACTGAAGTGTACGCTAACTTACTTGCACACCTTTTCACTGAGAACCAAGGGGCTTGCTAAACCTGTGGAGGATGTTCTACATATGAAAAGCGAAGGCTACAGTTTTTGCATGCGAACACGAGGTTTTGTCAGAAATGGGACAAGACAGGCTTACTTTTAATGAAAAGAAATCAATGAGCAGTAAGTCAATCGGGGTGGGGGGAGAGCAGACATTTGCTTTACATGAACACCTTTCCCTTCGATGTCTGAAGTGAAGACTTACTAGTCTGCCAGACAGTTGGTGGATTCAACCATGCCAAACATCCCACATATGTAAGAGATATACAAACGCAATGGATTAGTGATATTTATAGCTTACCCCTAACCTCCTGTGGGATTCACACTTTCAGATGAAGGTGACATCATTGTGAAACTTTACCCTGCTTAAGTGCAGAGCAACATGTCTCCTTATTTTAAGATCAGATTATCCTTCCTCCATTGTTTTCCATTTGATTTTGTTTCTTTTCTCCATTTTGGGGAAGGGCAGCTCACTATTTTAAAAAGGTGATGGAGCATGTCAGGATTTAAAGAGTGAAAGGAAAGAGATTGGTTTGGATTTTCTCCCCTTTCTTTATGGGTCCTAAAGCTCAATATACTTAAAGTGCTGACTGTAGGTACACGGGAGAAGAAAGCTTTTGTGTTCTTATAAACCCCAACTATAGAGGTAGTCAGAAGGCAGGAAAGAAGTTCAAACAGTTCTTTAACCACTTTCCATTTCAATGGGTGTTTATCAGCAATATTCCAGGGTTTTAAAGATCAGCATTTTAAGTTCTGATAAAAAGTTTGAAGAACTTACAGATAGCACAATTCAAGAGTTATAATGAATATAGATGAACCTGTTGTAAAGGATAGGGGGCTGTCTGCAGTTTACATCTGAGTTTATAATTTTCTGAATGCGGAATAATTTGCAAAATGGCAATAAAATTGTGTGTTTATATGTGACAGTAACTGAAACTGTGCTAATTCAACTGATGGATACTCTAAGTTAATTTCTTATTTAAACTGTCCCTAACAAGCTTCTGAATTGCAGTAGAATTCTCAATCCTCTATAATTTTGGAACATTCCTTTATTCTGAAGTCATCTTTATCTAAGATAATTCACAAAATAGGTAGAGTAGATCAAAATGTCATAAATCAAGGGTGTATCTCATGTCTACTTATGTTAATACAAATTTATTATATTTTATATTATTATTATATGAATGGGTATGAAAAATATAGACAATATAGTAATTTCAAGTGTTAACATTTTCAAAGATCTGACAAACCAAGTGTCTCAGTAGGATATTGGTGAATCTGAGGGGACCCTCATGCAGCCTTGACCATACAGATGTGCATTGTCTGAAGGTTAAATTAATAAGAAAATTGAGGGTGAATGACACAAAGAAGAAATCTGTATAGTTCTAAAGACTACTTTCCATCAACAGAATTTGGTCCAATAAAAGATATTACCTTATCTACCTTGTGTCTAAGAAAATGGTGTCATTTTAAAAGCCTTCTGAAAGCACAGGTTATAATTCTGCAGATATTTTGTTGCTGTATTCTTACTAAAGGTGGATAAATACTGCAAAACCATTTCCTGAAAGTTTGGTCAGATTTTTAGCTCGATTTACTTCAGTCATGCTCACACCCCTTTCGTGTTCACTTTCCAAGCATTTTAGTGCATATCAGTTTGCAGAAACCAAATTTCAAGGCCGCATGCTCAAGTCTTCATGGAAATAGCATTTCAAATTAGCATGCATGAGTATTCATGTGCGAAATACTTGTACAATGACTCTGCTTGAGCCAACAACAGATTTGAACCCAGAAACTTCAGTGCTAAAAACACTAGTCTCTATTGCTGAGCTAAAAGACCAACTCTTTGGCTGGCAGCTGTATTACTTTAATAGCTTCATATGTTGGACTGGCCCTTAAAAGGGAATGAAGACCCCTCAGTGTGCTAGTGTGCATTATGACCCCAACGCTGCTTCTATTGAAGTCAATAGCAAAACTCTCATTGACTTTAGTGGTTCAGCATCAGGGCCTATGTTGGCACACTATCCAGTCAGGGAACTGAACCATAACATGTGACTTACATGACCAACTACAATTAACCAACACAGCTCAAAGAGTGTATAATAAATAAATAAATTAAATGTAGAAACCCGCTCATGATCAACCAATAGTTAAAGCATTGCAGTAATAGCTAGTTGAATCCTTTCAAATAACAAACAATTTCAAGTTAATGCAGGCTCCTGGATAGTCCACGAGCAGAAAGGAATACTAGATTTATCAGATAAATCATTCATTGCAAATGATTTACTCGACTTCAATTTTTATCGGTATATATGAAATTGCCATTGCCCTGTTTGAGACGAGGTGCTTGGCTAGTATTATGTTGTAGTAAGCCACCATATGCTGTAATATAGTCTGCGGGGCCAAATTCTGAAATCCACACTGTCATGACTACCAAGTGAATGGAGATGCTCTGGACTTACACGAGTGTGTATAACAGAGGGTAGAATTCAGCCCCATATCTGGCTTGGCTTCCTTTTGCTCCCCTTAAAGTTTATAGCGGTGGGAGCAGACAGCGTACCTCTTCCCTGCTAATGTTTATTGCCACATTCACTCTTTATAAAAAATAAATTCCACTTCATAAACCTCAAAATCATATCCTAAATGTATTTTATATTTACAGATATTCCCTTTTCTTTTCTTGTTTATCCTATCTGCGTATAGGAAATATCTCTGGCCATTCAAGGGTGAAACATTCTTTTCAGCTTTCTTTATGAACCCCCAAAGCCTCTGTGTTTGACCACTTTGACACAGAGAAGGATTGCTGTAGCAATAGCAGGGAGTTAACTTACTCACCTTTCTGAGTCTTCATTCCTCTATATCAGGAAGTTGTTTTGAGTTGCCTTTGCTTGAGCTTTGAAACAAGGTCCTGCATCAGTGCTCCAGAGTGCAGAGAGGAACATAAAAATGAAGGAGAAAACAAAATATTACACGTGTTTGAAGAAAATACATCAGTTTCTAGAAGGGGAGCAGAGTGAGACTCTTCTTAGCTGCTCCTAGCAAAGAATGATGGAATGAGGCATAGCTGCACATTGTGTTATTACTCCAACTCGTAGAAATAATTACTGTGGGACAAAGTCCCAGCACAATGAAGATTTTGCTTGAATAAAGACTAAGGGCTGCAAAGATTTGGTCCAGTGAATTAATCAGCTATCAGATAAACAGTATTTTTCCTCCTTGTTTTCATATCCATTTGTCAGAGTGGGGGGAAGGGGGCAGGCAGGGATTTGGAATTGTTTTATCCAATACCAGAGGTACACACACAAAATACAGGGCAGCATGCAAGAAAGATATTCTGATAAGGATGAATAGCCATATGAGGAAGGGTAGTGTGCTTAAGGCACAGGACTGGATTCAGGGGATCTGGGTTCTATTCCTGACTCTGCCGTAGACATCTTTGAGAAGGTCACTTATGCCCACATTTTGAGTGCCTCCATTTTCAATACTGTATTTAGGCCATGATTTTCAGAGGAGTTGGACACTCACCACTACTAATGACTTGAAGAGCAGCTGTGGGAGCTCAAGACCTCTGGTTTTCCTGGTTTACTGTAATATACCAGGCCCTGGTATATTTTCGTAAAATAGGTAATAAGACTTAATATCTCTCAGAGGTGTTGGAAGATTTCATATATTAAATGTTTTGAAAGGTGTTAAAGAATTCTCCAATGGGAGGTGCTATAAATGAAAAGTCTAATTATTATTATAATATAAAGTGAAAACAGTATAATTTAGAGATGCTACTTCACTAGAGACCGTTGGTAGCCTTCCCATATAAACAAATTCTCAAGACTTGACACATTCAGATTCAAATAATACATCCATTGTATAAAGACAGAGATATAGAGATTATATAGATTAGGAAGCTTCGCATGTTGTTTTCTTGTAAGCCTTATACATGAGAAACCTCGCCTATGCTAGTAGGCTGATTGGCAGATTTTGCAGAATCAGGCCCTGATGATAAATTTAACATATAGATGGTTTTAGTCTAATCAAGGTTTAAATGGCCTATGCAGTGTTTATTTTAAGAAAAACACTGGCGATACCGTATTTATGAGATTTCATGTTATGTGGAATTAAATAACATTACAGTGATGTTTGTCAGGACAAGAACGCATCATTATTATTCTCTGTGTTCCAGTTTTATTGGCTATGTTAAAGTATTGTACTTTTTTAAAGTCATGTTTTGTCCCCACATCACTCTGTATTTGAACAATAATGTCTCTATCATTACATTTGCATTTGAAAAGAGTTTGGACAGTATTCTGACGATAGATTGGCTATTATTTACATTTCAGGTTTTCTTATATCTACAGCAACTAGCTTTGCTGGATCTCTGATCCAGTCATACTAGGACTTTCTATTACTCATCTACTTCTTCTATGAAGAGCATTCACTTTACCTCCAAACTTTGCCAGACATGCTTTGTATAATAACTCATGTCTTGCTATCACTTGCAAGTTTGGTGGTTCATTAATGTAATGACTACAGAGAGGGTGCACTACATATTGATCTAATAAAATGCCTTTGAATCAGGACAACAATAATAATAGGATTAATTATTATAATTTGTGCTGCAGAAGTATATACATAAATAGGTATTTCCCGCCCCCACCCCCCGAGGATAGTCAGTAGAAAATGAATGTCAGACATTAGGACCTGAGAGACTGGAGAGCTACAGCTGCTGAGTTAGTGTCCCGCCCATATTCCTGGCCAGCAGCTCTGACATCCCTGCACAAAGTAATCACAGATCACAGCATTTAATCACTGAAAACAAGCACTCCAGAGGACAGCAGTGTCAATATCCCGCTCTCTCATTATCTGTTTGGATTGCACATCCGCACTGTCAGATAAACAGAGTGGAAAATTAAGATTAAAAATATGGTAATTTCATTTCAGGCAGCAGGCACCACTCACTGCCCCTATTATGCTATTGATTACCTCTGAATTCAATTTTTCTTTCAATGCAAACTTTAATCTGTTTGCTACCCAGCAATTCAACTCCCCAAGGGCTATTTGAGAGTAAGTAACCATTTAATCTGATGCTAACTGAAAAATCACCGTCCTTAATGAATTGTGTAAATCATTCAGCTCTAAAGCACCTTTGACTTCTATTTCATTTTTTATTTTCTACTCAATATAGGAAGGGATCGGCGTGTGAATAATTACAAAGTAGCAAGTATTTTTAAATAGAGCAAATATGATAAAAACCCTATTATAGTGGGGCATGTGTAATGAACAGTACTTTTTAATTTCAAAATAGCTATTCATTAAAAAAGAATGGAAGATTAAAAAGAGAGGCTCAAAGCTCAAGGTAAAAGTTGATAGACATTGTAATTACATGGTTAATTTCAAAGATTTATATGCTGTTATGATTTAAAAGGAATTTTTATGACCTGACATTTTCATTTGAGAAGATTTTTTATTTAAAATTAATCTTCTAGCTCCTATTCGTAATTATTTCTTGGCAAGCGATAAATGGAATACAAAAAATGCCCTATATCAAATTTTAAGCAGAATAAATGCCTGTGAATTTGTGAACAGCAATAAAGTGGCCCTACTTACCGTATTCGAATGCCTTTACATTGAATCCCAGGCAAAAATAAATTCTTTGTAGGAGATGGAAATTATTGACAAATTTTAAAAGGTGCTAAGGCTGCGGATTCATACCATTCTTTTTATTCTATTTTTAATAAGGATTTGAGATTTTGGCCATTGTTTCAACTTAAAATCTCTTTCAAGTGTATGATCCAGTTTTCAACAGGTGCTCTCTTCCTAAACTTTGATAGACTTTCCCCTAAGACCCCTTTACAAAAGAGCTTGCAGTGCAATGAGGACATTGCTTTGCCCATTTTCCTAAATCTTGGCAAGGGAAAGGAAATCAAGAGGTGATTGAGGTTAGAAAAATGCTCAAGTGGTTGTTTACAATTAGGGTTTCAAAGGTTGCTTCCCCAGATCACGATGTAGGGCAAGTGAAGCAGAAGCAGCCGTGGCTGAAGGATCCTGTCCTGTTACAATGCCATACACATGGAGGTGTGTGTGTATGTTTTGTTTTTCTCTGAGAGGGTGCGAGGCTCTGTTATTTAGCCAACTCCTCGTAGACGTTTTCACTTCAGAATGATGACATTGTCTTTTATTATGATTGAACTGAACAAAGAGTAGGCCTATTATTAAAGCAGCCCAGGACCTCTCTAATTATCTTTTAAGAGGTACTTGAAGAGCCCATACCACCCGCCAGGTCCGCTGCCGCCACCACCTCCTCCCGAACAGGACTTGGGAGACTTTTTCCCTTGTAGCAGCAGCAGCGCCAGCAGCAGCCAGGTGGTGCTTACTCAGCATGATGGAGTGGAGGCGGGAGAAGTACTCATTAGTGGTGGTGGGGCAGGATGAAACAACATGCCAGTGGGTTTCTCTCTCACAAACATGTTGTGTCTTTTTGGAGCCTCAGCAACAACTCCCAGCATGTCTGTATGACTCTCCTGTTGCAGGGTTAAGCCAAAGTTATGTTCCCAACATACAGACTAAGAAGTTAGATAATATTCTTTCTGGAAGGTTGCAGTGTAACAGTACCTTATTTCTAAGAATCCAGGACACTAACACACAAGAAACAAAAACAGAGAGAGAAAAAGCAGGCTGCTCTCTAAGGCAGAGAGGCACAACTCACCCCATCTTGTTTTAGGAAGGTTCTTTCCACACCATCTCTGACTGCATACTTACCTACAGAGCCCCTTAATCTGCAAGAAAATGCAGGAACACCCCCCTCCCCAACTCATAAAGTGATAGCTTGCGATTCCAGCACAGTCCTCAATATACCACAGACAAGAATACTACTAGATGCAGGGAGAAACTTTTCTGTACTAAACCTATTACCAGCTCCCACTGGCACAAGCAATGTGCCCTGGAGTTTCTACAAACTGTGGGCCATATCTCAGCGAGTGTAAATCAGCATTGCTGCACTGACTTCAGTGGAAGTCAAATTGAAGTCAATGGAGCTTTGCCAATTTACACCAAATGAGGATGTCAGCCTGAGTTTTTTTGAGACATTTGTTGTGCAAAGAAAAATGGCAGCTTAGGCATCAACTTCCCCCATCTTAAATAACACAGAATATTGTGTATAGGCAGAATGGGCTAGTTTGTGAGCAGCCTTCAGTAGATGTGGAAGAGAGAGGGACAAGAAGCCTCTTCCTTGCTCCCCTGTGCAGGCCCAGCCATGACCAACCCATCAGGCAGCACATGCACGGCTCCTTGTAACACCAACAGCACCAAAGAGGAGGAATGAGTTGTGGCCTAGCCCTACCCTTTGCACAGAGGTGACAGAAGACCCCAAGAAGAATTTTGTCCCCAGGATGTCTGTGTCTACAAAAGCCAGATCTAGATATGAAATATACAACACATGATATATGAGACACAGTCACTCTGGCAGTATATACTGTGTGCGCACACATGCTCCACATATGTACAGCAAGTGTGTTTGTGTGTACACACATATCTACATGTAGATACATGCTACGGGTTTTACATGTGCACAGACTCATATATGGCACACGGGGGGATAGGTATGTGATAAATTACATTTTTATGCCCTCTAGACATAGTCACCTGCATTCTCCACCCCAATTATCCTTCGCTGCCCTCATTAGTTCTAACATTCCAAGACTCTGAGCAACTTCAAACAGCTGCCATTTATTTTTAAAAATCAACCTGTCAGATAAACATTTCCTGCTTTCCTGCTAGGGCTCTGATTTTACAGAAATTTATGCATGTGACTAACTTTATGCCCAATAACAGCCCCTCTTGACTTCAGTTAGGGTTGCATCAGGCCCACTGAAGTCACTGCTGACTTTAATGGGCATTAGATCAGGAATGGTGTATAAAGTTACTCCTATGCTTCTGTGTTTACAGGTTTGGGGCCTAAAACCCCAAATTCTCTCACTGCTCCAGAATTCAAGGCCCAAAATAGATTCTGAACTAGTGACAGCTTTAAGGTTTGCTATTACATAATTCATTAGGATTAGAAATGGTAGCTTTATATTGGTCAAGGTGGAGAATCCGGACTTTTTTGTGAAATACACAGTACTTGCTTGTAGCCTTGGAAAATTCAGAGGTTTTCCACCATAAAGTTGTAACTGTGTGATATATGGAAAAGCTATTTTAGTTAATTTTGAGAGGTTTTTAATACTGAAGAGTTACACTCTTTCTCTCGCTCCAAGTACTGTAGAGTTGAAGTCAATGAGACGATTCACATGAGAAAGTTACTCAAGTGTGTAAATGTTTACAAGTCCCTAAATCAACTGGCTTTAAAGGCAGAAAGTCATACTGTCAATAACATCGTTAGCTGCTCTCTAAAATATTTTCAGAACAGATTTTTCTATAAAATATGGCATATACAGAATACGTGATGTTGGAGTATAATATAAAGGTTTCACTGGCACTTGTTTGGGATGATAAGCATAACCGGTGGTTTTGCCACTCATGAGCAACGCGTATGATCCATATATGTTGTGGACCATTCCTGACAGATCTTTGTCCAACCTGCTTTTTAAAACTTCCAAACATCTGTCAGGGATGGTCTAGGTTTACTTAGTCCTGCCACCGTGCAGGAGGCTGGACTTGATGACTTTTTGAGGTCCCATTTGCCTTATATTTCTATGATTACACTACACCATAAGGTATATAGTATACACATAGGCGCAATGAACATGTTTGTGTGGGTGTATATGTACATGTATTTTAATAATAATAGTTAGTTCTTTAATAGCCCTTTTTATCCACAGATCTCAAAGCGTTTTACAAACTTTAGCAAATATCACACTATATATATCCTATACCAGGGGTTCCCAAACTTGGTTTGTGGCTTACTCAGGGTAAGCCCCTGGTGGGGCACGAGACACTTTGTTTACCTCTGCGTCCACAGGTACGGCCGCTTGCAGCTCCCAGTGGCCGCGGTTCGCTGTTCTTGGACAATGGGAGCTGCGAGAAGTGGCGCGGGCCGGGCCATCACTTCCCACAGCTCCCAGTGGCTGGGAACGGTGAACCGCGGCCACTGGGAGCTGCGAGCAGCCGTACCTGTCGATGCTCAGGTAAACAGAGAGTCTAGCTGCCTGCCAGGGGCTTACCCTGAACAAGCCGCGAACCAAGTTTGGGAACCCCTGTCCTATACTAATATCAGAACTAAGCTGAATTTTAGATAATGAATTCATATTTGAACCAAATTTGGCAAATTTCTCTTTTTTCACTCATCAAGTAGAACTAATAGTAGTATTTCCACTAAAGACATAATTCAGATATACCAAAAATCCTGGCCATTGAAATTCAGATAAGAAGAAAGAGACAATGGGTAAATTTAAGGAAAGTTTTTTAGGCACTTAGGACCCATTTTCAAAAGCCATTTAGGGTATGTCTACATTACAACAAAACAGCTGTGGTTGGCCCATGTCAGCTAACTAGGGCTCACGGGGCTCAGGCTGTGGGGTTATAAAATCACAGTTTAGCTGTCCAGGCTTGGGCTGGGTGGCATGTAAGGGCAGTGACCCCCAAACTGTACACCAGAGATTTTAAAGCTATGGGGCAAGCCAACCTGTTCCTGTAATTTCCAGGAACATCTGCTATTTTTAGCCCTGTAGCATGAGCCCTGTGAACCCGAGTCGGTTGACCTGGGGTCTGAGGCTCCCTGCCACAGGATATTTTTACAGTGTCGACATCCTGAAGCTCACTGAAAGTCAATGGGATTTAGCTTCCTAAGTCACTTTTCAAAACGGGACTTAAGCTACCAAGTCAACTAGGTGCTTTAAAATTTTTAATCCAATCTTAATAACTAAAATTATCCAAAACAAACTTCTGCCTCATTGTTCACACTATATAATATAAAATACATGATCTCAGTGCTATTACATAAAGACAAACATACATAGCTATATATAAAATTACAGTCTACATAGAAACACATCTGAATGTATCTGCTTGTATATGCCTACACAGATACGTTACACATTGGATATGTTATCTCTCTACTGTACCAAAGGTTTTTCTATTGCACCTGTTACTGTGGTACATGACTATACACTAAATACACACATTAAATATATTTTTACCTATATACTGCACATTGCTTAAAAACTGGGAGCAAATTCTGTAAATGGAAAATGAAGCTCATTACTACAAGGGGTTTAATACTATATGATATATTGAAAGGAGCCCCATAATGAACAAGGTTGGGGCTTTAGGGGCTTTAATTGGTTTTTGCTAGCCCACAAGGAGACACATTTTGCTGGCAGGGGGAAACATGTTGCTGAACAGTCCCTGCAAGTTATTTCTTCTCTTCTGGATTTTGTGTGGGCTAAATGCTGCTTATGAAAAGCAGAAACCTCCTTCCAGCGGGGTTTGTTTCTTTGTCACTTTGATTTCATGCCTCCTTCATCACCCCCTTTCTTACCTGTCCTGCTGCTGCTGCTACTTTTCTAAGTGTCCAAAAATATTATTAGATCTGTGCTTTTCCTGTGTATCTATTCACCATCTGACTTGTCAAAGCTTGTCTAGAAAAGAAACAGCCGAGATCCTCTGAGCAAAGCCTTTTGCAAACTGTGATGGCTCAGCAGCAGCAGCTTGCAATTTTGCATATTCTTTTTCTGTGCCCCCCACAGTATTAGCTAGCTGGCAAATTTTCCATAAAACTAAATATAACTAAAGCTCTTGAAGGCCACATATTTATTTCAGATGCATTATCATAGGGATTTTCACAGCATTCTTTTGTTGTAACTTCCAGCAACTTAACAAAAATTGTGTACCCAACAAGCACATTATTTTAGAGCCAAATTTTCAAAGTGTCATTTAAATTTTGCACAGACAATTGGGATAAATACAGAAGACACACATTTATGGATTTATGCATATTTAAATGAAATAGCTGCAAGTACAGACTTGTGTGTGCATAGATGTTCCATGCACAAATTTTGAGGCTAGCTGAAAATTTGTCCTTCGTACACACAAAACCCAATAAATTAAGGTTGAAATGCCTTCTTTAAACTACCCTCTGTCACGGCACATGACACAGTGTTTAAAATCATCTCCTGCTCAGAGACCCTGATGGAAGTCTCTATCATCTGCAGTACCTGGGCACAAAGGTATGGAATAAAAATAGGTATATATAGGTCACTACTGTCACCATCTTATGTAAATCGTATTTGTATAAATTGCAAAGAGGAAACCTTTTAAACTCAGAACTTGCACACTGTAATTTATTTGTGAATCCAGACAAGGTAAAAGGCATCACATTATCTACCATGTCCTTGCCTTGTTTCAGTTTGTCAGACCGTCACTATAACATGAAGTCCCTGTGTGTGTGTCTGTCTGCCTGTGTAGTTCCTTTTATTTTACCTATGTTTAAATTCTTTTATGGAAGTACAGGAGAGTCCAGATAGCATTTAAAATGGACCTGATATTCATTGGACATTATTAAGACCTCTTGTATTTGGGGCGGAGGAGAGTACATATTTTGACCATTTTCAATTGTATTTTATTTACCTTATTGGTTGTGATAGCAGCCTCAGGGCTGTTATGATCCATCATGTCAATGAGCACTTAGGGACTTTTAAATCCACACATGACTCCGTTGCCATGCATATGCACTAGAGAGGATTATGCTCAGCTCGCTGCGCTGCGCTTCAGCCGCACAACTCCAAGTTCAGGCGTATACTCTTTGCTGAAAATCTGTGAGATTGGTTTGTGGGGAGGTGGTTGGAAAAAAAAAAAAAGAGAGTGTCTGTGCATAAAATGCAGGTCTACGTGGAAAAGAAACCTAGGGGGCTTTTCATTGCTTTCCTCAGAATATCTCAAGACCCTTGTGGACATTATTGTTTAATAGCTGGGACATCTTCAGTTGTAATATTGGGAATCAAAGGAGACCACAAAAAATTAAACAACTTCTAACATCGTAAAAATCCATGAATGGCGTTTTGCAAAATTTAATTTGGGGGAAAAAAAAACCCATTCCTGAGCAGTGACTTTATAGTTTAAATTTCTGCAGCATGAGCATCTTTAATGGCTGTTATAAGGCTCTAAAAATTTTATTTAAGATGGAAACACAGACCTTTAACAGAAATAGAAAAAAAACATCATGTTTAATTAATATAAAAACCATATTCAAATGTCTTTTTACAGGAGTTTAAACAAGCAAGTGAATTCAGATTCAAGCCCCCACTCTGTCCTTACCCCAACCAATTGGGTAAGTTTCATATGATGGATGCTCTAATTGTACATACTGCACACAAGGAAAAATGACAGCTTTATCTTTCAATTTTCTTGCTTTTGTCAGGTTTAGATCATGAATATTATCATAACCTGTTTTTCTTGTAACCGGAGTGCAATGCTCTTAAGCCGAGCAAACTCATCGTGACTATCCAAGAACTATTTATGAGCTGGTGTTCTTCTACCATCTCTTTAAAAATCTGTCTAACTATGAGATTAAATAGATGTCACCAAACTTTCCATCATTATAAGTAGAGGAGAAAATGAACATTTTATAATTATATCTCAACAAAAGCTATTATTTGGGTGAGTTTGTTTCATTTCAGCTGAACGCAAGTCTCAGAGTCCCTTAATGATAAAGAAGAATCTAAAGTTGGGCCGAAATTCTATCAGATGCAAGGATTAAGAGAGGTTAGGGGGTGTGCATATGAAGACTAGGGAAGAATTAGAATGTCAGGGGTTCCTATGGGGGGATTTAGAACACATTGGGTAGCACTGCAGCAGGGGAGTGTGTTGCACATTAGAGGTCCTTATAAGGAGGGAAGGGAAAAGCATGTCAGAAATATATGAAGTGGCAGAAAGAGCATGACACCATCCAGAATCTGTGCACAAGGGTGGGGAAGTTCATAAATGGTCTTTGCTGGGGAGTGGGGTGGGGGCGAGGCAGAGGGAATGTCATATTGGAAGATTCACTTGGGAAAACAGAAAGGGATTGTGCTCTCTATAGCTCTTGAAAATTGGAAAGTAACATTATGTAATGTTGGAGGTTTCTGCACAGAGGTGGGAGTGGAAAATCATTGGGGTGAAGGCTCTGCTGAGGGGAGCGAAAATAGTGTGAAAGTACACCCTTTCCTCATACCCACCTGAAGACAGTACCACCTTCAAGTCACTCACTGGGGGTGGGCTTGTTGGGGATAGTCTTTATATCTTGCATTGCAAAATAAACAAGAAATATACAGTGTGCTGCCAAAAGTTTGTATTTTCAGGACACAGTGAATCGCCGGCTCATTGGGAACCTGTGCCTGATGTGCAGCAACAGTAAAAAAAATGTTCGGCTGTATCAAGAAAGGTCTAGAAAATAACATTGGAAGTGCCATTAGATAAGTCAATGGTAGACTCTCAGATATACTATGGTGCCCATATTAAAACAAATATGGACGAGGCTCTGCCAAAAATGAGTAGAGGCATGCAAAAACTTCTGTTTGGAGAGAGACCGAAAAATTAGGACAGTTTTAATTTCCAGAGGAAACAAATCAGAGGGAATATGATGGAGGTAAAAAAAGAATGAATGGTTTTCAGAAGGTAAACTATTTACCCTCTCTCATAATCTGAGAACAAGGGAAAATTGTATTTAATTGAAAACATCACATTTAAACTATTCAAAGAAAATGTATATGTGATTGAGTGCAAAAGCAGCTGAGTTGTTGGAAACTGATATTGTAAATAAACAGCACGGGGGTGGTTTATCAGCAAAAAAGTCTCTAAGTCATTTGTGGGCTTGAACAGAGGCAGGAGAGAGCCAACTCTGCCACACATTCAGGGCTTATCCAGGAGCTTAGCTGGCGCAAGGGGTTGGCAGCTTGGATAAGGGAGGAGACCCTACAATGGCTGTTAAAATAGCAAGAAATGCAGAAGACCCTGAAAAGATTCCAACAATCCCACCACATGGAGAGGCAGGCTTGCTTGCCTGGCAGGCAGAGTAGCAAATGAGCCTGCAGGACTTCATAAGATATCAAGCCAACAGCAGCAGCTCCTAGAGAAGGTGGTGAGTCCTGTGGTGGGGGATGGCAACCGGGCAGATGGCCAAGGGTAAGATGGACCATGCAGATGACCTGATGCATTCCTGGGCACCTTTGAGAGGGCAGCTATGGGCACAGGTTGGGATGGGGGAACTTGGCCCCTAATGCTGGCTCCCTATCTGTCCAGGGACGCCCAAGTAACTTACATGACTCTGAGTCAGGAGCAAGTTAGAAATTACAAGGCAGGGAGGGTGGCCATCATGGATCGGGTGGGTCTGTCCACTGAGAAGTACTGTTAAAAGTTCTGATCTGCAAGGTGGAGTGGGAGTTTGTGGCACCGGGCATTTGCCCAAAGGTTGATGAACTGGGCCGCCCTCTGGTTGAGACCAAACACCCAATCAGTGCGGGAGATAATGGATGCTCTGGTACTAGAAGAGTTCTTTCATGGCCTCCCCGGGAATATACGAATGTGGTCAGGTGCAGCTGTGCCATTGTAGTGTTTTAAGTGTAGACAAGCCCTTAGTCAGGATGAAAGGGAGGAAAGGAGACTTCCCCAGGAAATTGAGGGTGACAGGATAGGTGTTAAGGAAGGAGGGACAGGGAAAACGGACAGCCCAAACTCCTTAGTAGAGGTCACAGGAACTGTGGAGTTCCCTGCTTCAGGAGTGAGGCCCTGCAGCTGCGCCTGCTCTGTATTCCTGACACTCTAATGAGCCAGCTAGGCTGCCCAATGGACCGCCCTGCCAGATTGGCTGAGGAAGCCAGCAGGCCACTTCTTAACGCTCGCTGTTCAATGCACACGCCCAACGGACTCTGCCTCCCTGTGCTCATCTCTCTCCAAGTTCTGTCCTGCTTTGCTCCTCTACAGCTCCAACCCAGATCCTGCCCCGCACCCAGCATTGTTCCACTCTGTCCCAGCACTGCTCCTGTCTTCCCAACTTCTCATAACCTGGCTCCAATGCTCAGCTCTGATTCCTGACTCCAACTGTATCTTGACCCTTGGCTTTGGCATTCACTCTGACTTCAGTTTCGACCCGTGACTCTGATTCATGACTCGAACTCTGTCTCAACCATTGGTCTGACATTCAGACTGTGACCACTAGTCTGACTCCTGTTCTGACCACTAGGCCTGACCGCCTACGACGCAGTCTCCTGACCCCCACAATGCAGCCCCAAGGAGAAGAAGCCCAAGCACAATTTGGAGGGTTAGGAGAACCTGAGGCCCTGAGCAATCAGGGGGATAAAGGGAGAAACCTCAATCCACCACCAGATAGAAAGGGGGAGAGTAAGGGGATCATGGTATGATAACTTCTGTGCTGTGGGGGTACCTCCCCACCAAGTGCAATTTCTGTGGGTGGAGAATGAGGGGCCCACAAGGGTGACTCAGATGATCACCTTAGGGACAGAGAGAGACCTCCACAGGGTGGCACCTTCAGTAAGTGAAGGAGAGAAACGGGAAAGAAAAATCTGGCCTGGTTTTGCTGTCATCTATACAAGGTGATCTACAAAGGAATTTACAATATGATTCTAGTGCATGTAAAACATTGGCTCTATAACTAGTCTTACAAAAACAAACAAATTTTAATATATTATCTCGGCTATCTAGAAATAGAGCACACTCGCCTTGAGTTCATAATAAATTCAGTGGGGAATCTCAGATTGGCATAAAATCATTACTGGAAAGCACTGCGGACTTCTGCACCACAACAAAAATTGGATAAATCCAACCTACTTATAAAACTACTACTAACATTAGTTGATTATACACTATCATTCAACCCATTCTACATTATCCTGAAGGAAAGTCTGAAGCTCAATTTTCTCCCTGCAAACTGCCAGAGTGGCTGATGAGCAGAGCTAGAATAATTACCCTCTTTCATTAATATGAAGAGAATACAATTTCTGGTGGTGTCTGAATCAAAGCAGCATATACTTCTTCCACCATAAAGCACTAGTAGACAAGAAACTAAAGACTAACAAAAAATAATTTTCTCCTACATAAAATTACTCCCAGTTTTCAGACTAATGGAGAAACCCTCTTGACCTAAAACCAAATGACACTCAAGACACTAGCTCAAGACTTAAAACAATAGGAATCACTGCAAAAATATTAGAAAGCTGAACACGTTTAGATTGCTGAACTTTCACACAAACAGACTTTTTCACCATTGTGAAATGTTCCAACCTAAAGTAGACCCTCAGCAAATAGAGAATCAATGACTGTAAACTAGAAGCGGAAATTGGAAGAGGCAAAGCACAGTGCAGAACCGGAGAGAAATTACTAAGCAACCAATGTGATAGAGAAGAAATTGAAATGGGAAGACACATCCTATTTCAATGCCCAAAATAGGAAATCTCTTTCTCACATTTGCACCCAAAATTTTTCAAAAATGATAAAAGATTTTCCATTAAAAAGTGAGGAGGAAAAAATCATGCATGCCCCTAGGAGAAAAGAAAAAGATGGTTATGATCATACTATGTAGGAAGGTGCCACTGAATCAGAAATACTCCAGAACGATAAATGGAAAGAGGTTATAACCTCAAATGCTACTTCTAGACTAGGCTGTAATCTGGACAGATGTATTGTATCCACCTATGGCAGAGACCTGAGCATTGTGAGGTCTTTTTTATATTTAATATTTTAACAAATTTGTATAGCTTGTCATGGCACTAAGGTATTTTAATGAAATTGAAATGTATCTCTGTGGAGCCAGACAGAGTTTACATGCAGCAAATGAGCAAGTCCTGGATTTGAACAGAGGGGTTCAGGACTGAACAGGAGGTTACCGAGGAGGGACGCGAAAGCACCTGGAAATTGTAATGTATTTTCTAAGCGGTAAAATTTGGAATAAGAGTCAGACTCTTCAACTTCCGGAGATTATCAGCCTTGTAGTATTACAGCAGCAACCAAATCATAGTAGCCATTTTCAAGAAACAGATTCAACACAAACAGTAGTTGCGCTAGTCAATTACACGTATAAGCAGATTCACTATACAGATTAAACATGCTACCTCTTCTCTCCCTTAAAATTATGGGCCAGATCCTCATCAGTTGAAGTAAATAGAGCTCCATCCATTACATATGGTGAAGATCTGGCCCCGTATATTCAAAAATATCCCTCCGGGTGGCATTTGGAAATTAATTTAAAAAATCTCCACTAGTCCAAAGTTAAGAGAAATTGGATCAAAATGCAGTTAATAAATAAAATTAGAAGCTGTGTTGTCTGTGAAGTATAACAAAAATAAGTGCCCAACTCAGTAAAGACATCATAGGCCTTTGGCTTTTGATGGAATGTAGATACATGGATTATAAGGTCAGAAGGTGGTTGTAGCCAAGTCAGTCCCAGGGTATTAAAGAGACAAGGTCACCAGACCTGAAGAAGAGCTCCGGATAAGCTCAAAAGTGTCTCTCTCTCTCACCAAACGAAGTTGGTCCAATAAAAAATATCAACTCACTGTGTCTCTCTAAGGCCAGAAGGGACCATTGTGATAATCTAATCTGACTTCTTGTATAACACAGGTCATAGAAAACTGCCCCAAAATAATTCCTTTTGAACTAGAGTAAATCTTTTAAAAAACATTCATTCTTGATTTAAAAATTGCCAGTGATGGAGAATCCACCACGAACCTTCATAAAGTATATTCAGTTTTGAAACACTATAAAGAAATTCACCAACTTGTGTGGTACTGGTCTCTTCTCTCCTATCATAGTTACCATGATTTCAGACTGTGTATAAAACTCTCAGCCACATCATTCATTGTTTACATTAAATGTCTATTGCTAGTCATTACTGTGAACTTCTAGAATGCTTCAGAAACAGAGACTTGATGTTATTTTTTAATAGTTCTGAGGCACAAGTTCTGTCAAACAAGAGTAATGGCACTTACCTGCTCCAGGATGTATTTCCAAGTTGTATTTGCTTCCTTTGTAATTTTGGCAAAAATAAGTAATAAATAAAATATATTTCTTGGCAATGTTCTATTCATGTTAACACTGCAGAACCCATATAGCTGTGGGAGAAACATTTGAATTCCATTATGCTTCATGCATTATTAACAGAATTGCTAAGTTCCAATTTCAGAATCTTTATTACTAATGATGCACAAGTATGAAAGAGCCCAGCTTGACTTTCGGATCCCAAGCTGAGTTTGCAGAGCTGGCAGTTAGAAAAAACATCTTTGTAATCTGAGCAGATCTCACAGGGAGTCAGTGAGCAAAAATAAACCCAGAAGCCAACAATGTCATTTTTACAGTGTCACTTTCCAGAGTACAACCAGACATCAGAGGTTCAGGAGTCTGCTCAGTCTGTGGTTGTTACAAAGAAGTCCTCCAGCCCTTTGGAATAATCATCCACAATTATTAGATATACAGTATAAGTCTCATAAATGAAGCTGCTAAGACATTGTGAGCACATTGCCTGGGAAGTGACAGTCAAGGGTGTAGACATGGCTTGTATTAACTGGATAGATGCTGAATGTTGACATACAGAGTACCCACTGGAACGCATCTATTTGTTGGTCAATGCCTGGCTAGCCAACAACATTCATTTTCATTTTTATACTTAAAAGACCTTCTAGCACCCTAAATTGAAGATTGTTCAATATTATATAACTCTTTTCACTGATATGTAGTGAGATCATCCTCTTGTGCATAGCAGGGACAGAGATTTTTCTAAAAAAATCAACGAGGAGTCCTTGTGGCACTGAGAGTAGCTATTCACTTGTGCTAATAAGGGATCTCTTTTGATTTCCTTCTGTATAACAGTACTGGTTGAAACAAGTCTTCAGATTGGGACTTATTGAACAAATACAAGGACAGGGCTGTCCTTAGGATTTATGGTGCCCTAGGCGCGATTGTTAAACTGGTGCCCCTATGCCCGACTTGCTCTTAGCAACATAAACATAAGCTTACAATATTGGAAAACTTGCCACATGCACTTTATTAAAAGCAGTTTAACTTAATTAAGCACATTGTAATGCTGATGGACTATACTTGCACTAAAGAAGTAAAAAGTAAAGAAAAAATTCTGATTTATTGACAGAATGATGCAAATAATATAATTTTTAAAATTTGTCAACATTTTATTGGAAATTTCTATGAAGAGGTATTGAAACAAGGGTTTGTTTTTAATTAAAAGCAGTCTTTCTGGCTTTTTGGCTGCAAAATTAGTAATAATGTCATCGTATGACGAAGACAAAGTGATGTCTTGTTCGATTGCAAGAATAGCAAGACCAGTCAAGCATTCCTGGCTCATAGAATGGAGATAGATTTTGATGAACTTTAGTTCTGAGAAACTCCATTCTCCTGATGCAACTGTTACAGGAATTGTCAGATTATTGGCAATGTACACATTAGGATATATGTCAACAAGTATGCTGGTATGAATAAACTGTACAATGTCCATCACTGATTTTGCATGTGGCAACACTGATGACAGTGTACTCAATTCTTCATACAGTTCAAGTCCATTTAAATCAAAACTATCACCGTGCTTCTGGAGGCTGTCTAGGTTCTTGCACTTTGTCATTTGCTGCTCTTGTTTTCCTATTTCATTGAATTTAGTTATGTCATACAAAAATCCAAACTGTTCATGGTGTACTCCTAAGGTATTAAACCTTTCATCGATGGCAGATATTGCTTTATCCATCACAACATTAAAAAATTCAACCTCAAATTTCTTTTCTGGATCATCTATGGACTCATCTGTTCCTTCATATTCCGCTTGCCGTTTTTTCCTTGAAACGCGTGTCACGAAACACCTGTGCTTCTTTGAATCCATTTTCTCTGTATTTCACTAAAAAGTCTTGTGTGTTGTTTCATAAGGTGAGTGTTGAATCAAGCTGCATCATTGGACTCTGCATTATTTTGCTTACACTTGAGATTTTAACAAGAATGTCATACCAGATTACGACAGATGTTAGGGTATGTCTACACTACGGAATCAGGTCGAATTTATAGAAGTCGGTTTTTTAGAAATCGGTTTTATATATTCAAGTGTGTGTGTCCCCACAGAAAATGCTCTAAGTGCATTAAGTGCATTAACTCGGCGGAGTACTTCCACAGTACCGAGGCTAGAGTCGACTTCCGGAGCGTTGTACTGTGGGTAGCTATCCCACAGTTCCTGCAGTCTCCGCTGCCCATTGGAATTCTGGGTTGAGATCCCAATGCCTGACGGGGCTAAAACATTGTCGCGGGTGGTTCTGGGTACATATCGTCAGGCCCCCGTTCCCTCCCTCCCTCCGTGAAAGCAAGGGCAGACAATCTTTTTGCGCCTTTTTTCCTGAGTTACCTGTGCAGACGCCATACCATGGCAAGCATGGAGCCCGCTCAGGTAACCGTCACCCTATGTCTCCTGGGTGCTGGCAGACGTGGTACTGCATTGCTACACAGCAGTATCAACCCCTTGCCTTGTGTCAGCAGACGGTACAGTACGACTGGTAGCCGTCATCGTCATGTCCAAGGTGCTCCTGGCCATCTCGGCCAGGAGCGCCTGGGCAGACATGGGCGCAGGAACTAAATTTGGAGTGACTTAACCAGGTCATTCTCTTTAGTCCTGCAGTCAGTCCTATTGAACCATCTTATGGTGAGCAGGCAGGCGATACGGATTGCTAGCAGTCCTATTGCATCATCTTCTGCCGGGCAGCCATGAGATGTGGATTGCATGCATTCCTTCTGCACCATCTGCTGCCCACCAAAGATGTAAAAGATAGATGGAGTGGATCAAAATAAGAAATAGACCAGACTTGTTTTGTACTCCTTTGCTTCTGCCCCCCTCCCCCGTCTAGGGGACTCATTCCTCTAGGTCACACTGCAGTCACTCACAGAGAAGGTGCAGCGAGGTAAATCTAACCATGTATCAATCAGAGGCCAGACTAACCTCCTTGTTCCAATAAGAACAATAACTTAGGTGCCCCATTTCTTATTGGAACCCTCCGTGAAGTCCTGCCTGAAATACTCCTTGATGTAAAGCCACCCCCTTTGTTGATTTTAGTTCCCTGAAGCCAACTCTGTAAGCCATGTCGTCAGTCGCCCCTCCCTCCATCAGAGCAATGGCAGACAATCATTCCGTGCCTTTTTTCTGTGCGGACGCCATACCAAGGCAAGCATGGAGGCCATTCAGCTCACTTTGGCAATTAAGAGCACATTAAACACCACACGCATTGTCCAGCAGTATATGCAGCACCAGAACCTGGCAGAGCGATACCGGGCGAGGAGGCGACGTCAGCGCGGTCACGTGAGTGATCGGGACATGGACACAGATTTCTCTGAAAGCATGGGCCCTGCCAACGCATGCATCATGGTGCTAATGGGGCAGGTTCATGCTGTGGAACGCCAATTCTGGGCTCGGGAAACAAGCACAGACTGGTGGGACTGCATAGCGTTGCAGGTCTGGGACAATTCCCAGTGGCTGCGAAACTTTCGCATGCGTAAGGGCACTTTTATGGAACTTTGTGACTTGCTTTCCCCTGCCCTGAAGCGCATGAATACCAAGAAGGGAGCAGCCCTCACAGTTGAGAAGCAAGTGGCGATAGCCCTGTGGAAGCTTGCAACGCCAGACAGCTACCGGTCAGTTGGGAATCAATTTGGAGTGGGCAAATCTACTGTTGGGGCTGCTGTGATGCAACTAACCCACGCAATCAAAGATCTGCTGATATCAAGGGTAGTGACCCTGTGAAATGTGCAGGTCATAGTGGATGGCTTTGCTGCAATGGGATTCCCTAACTGTGGTGGGGCCATAGACGGAACCCATATCCCTATCTTGGCACCGGAGCACCAAGCCAGCGAGTACATAAACCACAAGGGGTACTTTTCAATAGTGCTGCAAGCTCTGGTGGATCACAAGAGACGTTTCACCAACATCAACGTGGGATGGCCGGGAAAGGTACATGACGCTCGCATCTTCAGGAACTCTGGTCTGTTTCAAAAGCTGCAGGAAGGGACTTTATTCCCAGACCAGAAAATAACTGTTGGGGATGTTGAAATGCCTATATGTATCCTTGGGGACCCAGCCTACCCCTTAATGCCATGGCTCATGAAGCCGTAAACAGGCAGCCTGGATAGTAGTCAGGAGCTGTTCAACTACAGGCTGAGCAAGTGCAGAATGGTGGTAGAATGTGCATTTGGACATTTAAAGGCGCGCTGGCGCAGTTTACTGACTCGCCTAGACCTCAGCGAAACCAATATTCCCATTGTTATGACTGCTTGCTGTGCACTCCATAATATCTGTGAGAGTAAGGGGGAGACGTTTATGGCGGGGTGGGAGGTTGAGGCAAATCGCCTGGTTGCTGGTTACGCGCAGCCAGACACCAGGGTGGTTAGAAGAGCACAGGAGGGCACGGTACGCATCAGAGAAGCTTTGAAAACCAGTTTCATGACTGGCCAGGCTACGGCGTGAAAGTTCTCTGTTTCTCCTTGATGAAACCCCCCGCCCCTTGGTTCACTCTACTTCCCTGCAAGCTAACCAGCCTCCTCTCCAGCAGAGGCAATAGAGTCATTGTTGCTTCACATTCATGCATTCTTTATTCATTCATCACATAAATAGGGGGATGACTACCAAGGTAGCCTAGGAGGGGTGGTGGAGGAGGGAAGGAAAATGCCACACAGCACTTTAAAAGTTTACAACTTTAAAATTTCTTGAATGCCAGCCTTCTTTTTTTTTGGGCAATCCTCTGTGGCGGAGTGGCTGGTTGTCTGGTGGCCCCCCCACCGCGTTCTTGGGCGTCTGGGTGTGGAGGCTATGGAACTTGGGGAGGGGGGCAGTTGGTTACACAGGGGCTGTAGTGGCAGTCTGTGCTCCAGCTGCCTTTGCTGCAGCTCAACTATACACTGGAGCATACTGGTTTGGTCCTCCAGCAGCCTCAGCATTGAATCCTGCCTCCTCTCATCACGCTGCCGCCACATTTGAGCTTCAGCCCTGTCTTCAGCCCACCACTTACTCTCTTCATCCTGCCACTTACTCTCTTCAGCCTGCCACCTCTCCTCCCGGTCATTTTGTGCTTTCCTGCACTCTGACATTATTTGCCTTCACGCATTTGTCTGTGCTCTGTCAGTGTGGGAGGACAGCATGAGCTCAGAGAACATTTCATCACGAATGTGTTTGTTTTTCTTTCTAATCTTCACTAGCCTCTGGGAAGGAGAAGATCCTGTGATCATTGAAACACATGCAGCTGGTGGAGAAAAAAAAAAGGACAGCGGTATTTAAAAAGACACATTTTATATAACAGTGGCTACAGTCTTTCAGGGTAAACCTTGCTGTTAACATTACATACATAGCACATGTGCTTTCGTTACAAGGTTGCATTTTGCCTTCCCCCACCACGTGGCTACCCCCTCAACCCTCCTCCCTCCCCGTGGCTAACAGCGGGGAACATTTCTGTTCAGCTGCAGGCAAACAGCTCAGCAGGAATGGGCTCCTCTGAAAGTCCCCTGAAGAAAAGCACCCTATTTCAACCAGGAGACCATGAATGATATCTCACTCTCCTGAGGATAACACAGAGAGATAAAGAACGGATGTTGTTTGAATGCCAGCAAACATACACTGCAATGCTTTGTTGTACAATGATTCCCGAGTACGTGTTACTAGCCTGGAGTGGTAAAGTGTCCTACCATGAAGGATGCAATAAGGCTGCCCTCCCCAGAAACCTTTTGCAAAGACTTTGGGAGTACATCCAGGAGAGCCGCGAATGCCAGGGCAAATTAATCCTTTCACATGCTTGCTTTTAAATCATGTATAGTATTTTAAAAGGTACACTCACTGGAGGTCCCTTCTCCGCCTGCCGGGTCCAGGAGGCAGCCTTGGGTGGGTTCGGGGGGTACTGGCTCCAGGTCCAGGGTGAGAAACAGTTCCTGGCTGTCGGGAAAACCGGTTTCTCCACTTGCTTGCTGTGAGCTATCTACAACCTCATCATCATCATCATCATCTTCTTCTTCTTCGTCCCCAAAACCTGCTTCCGTGTTGCCTCCATCTCCGTTGAAGAAGTCAAACAAAACGGCTGGGGTAGTGGTGGCTGAACCCCCTAAAATGGCATGCAGCTCATCATAGAAGCGGCATGTTTGGGGCTCTGACCCGGAGCGGCCGTTCACCCCTCTGGTTTTCTGGTAGGCTTGCCTCAGCTCCTTAAGTTTCACGTGGCACTGCTTCGGATCCCTGTTATGGCCTCTGTCCTTCATGCCCTGGGAGATTTTGACAAAGGTTTTGGCATTTTGAAAACTGGAACGGAGTTCTGATAGCACGGATTCCTCTCCCCATACAGCGATCAGATCCCGTACCTCCTGTTCAGTCCATGCTGGAGCTCTTTTGTGATTCTGGGACTCCATCATGGTCACCTCTGCTGATGAGCTCTGCATGGTCACCTGCAGCTTGCCACACTGGCCAAACAGGAAATGAGATTCAAAAGTTCGCAGTTCTTTTCCTGTCTACCTGGCCAGTGCATCTGAGTTGAGAGTGCTGTCCAGAGCGGTCACAATGGAGCACTCTGGGATAGCTCCCGGAGGCCAATACTGTCGAATTGTGTCCACAGTACCCCAAATTCGACCCGGCAAGGCCAATTTAAGCGCTAATCCACTTGTCAGGGGTGGAGTACGGAAATCGATTTTAAGAGCCCTCTAAGTCAAAATAAAGGGCTTCATCGTGTGGACGGGTGCAGGTTTACATTGATTTAACGCTGCTAAATTCGACCTAAAGTCCTAGTGTAGACCAGGGCTTAGAAACTTGAAGCTGGATATTTCAGAGGCCAATGTCTGCGCTTCACATTTGGAAGAAGCCAGAGATCCAAAAGCTAAAATAGCAACCAGTGCTTCGTAAACTTTCTCAGATTGATATCTCAATGTTTTTGCACTTTCTACTCTGCTTTCCCAGCGTGTCTCAGATAGAGGCTTAATGGTAATACCATTGACATGTGCTTTGAATATTTGCCATCGTTGAGTGGAAGCTGAAAAGAGCACGTAAATGCATTGCAGCAAACCAATACAAGAAATAGCTTCTATAGAAGACTTGGCCATATTAGACAAAATCAAATTAAGGCTGTGGCATGCACACGGAACAAAAAAGGCTCGTGGATTTTCTGCCAGCAATCTAGTTTGCACGCCAGAAATGCATCCTCTCATATTGGCACCATTATCATAGCCTTGTCCTCTAATATTCATTATGGATTATCCCATTTGTTTTAGTTAATCAAGGAGAGCTTGAAGAAGTCCAAAACCTGTAATGTCCTCTACTTCTAAAAATGTGATAAACAATTTCTTAACTGTAATCTGTGCTGATCACTAATGTCAACAAATCTCAATACTAACGACATCTGTTCTTGATGACTTATGTCTGGAGTGCAATCTAGAATTACAGCAAAATATTTTGCCAAAGTAACCAATGAAACAATTTTGTCTTTCACTTTATCACTCATTAGCATGATCAGTTCATTTTGAATTCTTGGTCCCAAACAGTGGTCATGTATTTCATTTTCAGTTACTCTTCAGAGATGTTCACTCATTACTGTGTCAAATTTTCCCAGCAGTTGTACAAGGCCCAGTTTTTTGGAATAATTATTTTGGAATAATTTCTCAATGCTTCCTCTAAAAGCAAGATTATTTGTTGATAGATATTCAACAATAGATAATAGACGTTCAAGAACACGATGCCAATGCTGCTTCTCTGACTCCAGCAATCTTTGATTTTGGGCATCAAGAATTGTCTGATTTTTTAACCTTACACTCCGCTCACACCATTTGTGCATACTTTCAATGTAGTGGTGTGCCTTTTCATGTTGCGATAATGTGTGACTAAGATTTTTCCAATCATTAATACCCATGGTTGCTATCTTAAAATTGCAACTATTGAAAATCTTGTATGGGAAACAAAATACAGCATCCTTGCATTTAGCCACCGTCTGTTGACAATTTCACCATTAGAAAGTCTTTTGTAGTAATTGTTTTCTGTGACTTTCCTACCTCTAATGTCCTTAGGATATTCAAGACCTTTTTTTCCTCACAGGGTCTTTCTCAAGTATAATGGCACTTAATTCGTTGTTTAAAGATTGTGACCATACGCCAATGTCATCTATATTCCATGCTAGTACAGTTTCAACTGTTGTAATTTCTTGTTTTGTGTCTGCATCTGTTTCAAATGATTGTTCCGTGTGTTGTTGCGTTTCTTGAGCTTCGTCTGCATAAAAATTTTCTTTGGTAGTTACTTGTTTTCATGACGTACAAACTTAAGTATAGAACCCTTCTGTGCTTGTACAGCTAATCCTATTTCATCTTTCCATTTTCTTTTTTGTGACCCGGAAAGTTGTTTTCAATATGACATAACTTATAAGGGTGTTTTTAAAAGAAATAACTGTATAAATTATTGTCAGATTATCAGAAATATTCTTTAAAATAGCTAATATAGGATAGCCATGAGATCTGTGACCTTGAGCTAGTGTGAAGACACCTCACAAGGTGCTCCACCCTGACTGAGACACAGTAGAGTTGGAAACCCATGTCATTTTTACAAAGCCACTTTTTAGTTTTAAATGTATAGTGGGCATCAGTCTTAATGTTAGTTACAACTCTCTATCAACCTTCTACTGTAAATAGATCAATGGCATTATCCAGTTTAATAAGCTGGGTTTCCAAGCAGTGGGAAAATATAACCCTAGTTTTATTCCTAGATAAAGCACAAAGTGACCAAAATGAAGTCAGCACAGAATCATCTCCTCTAGATTAAGGCAGCACAGAAATGTTACAGGAGTCCTCTTGTGCCATATTTTTGTTTGGAAAGGCATTAGCACTAGCAGCACATTTTGGGCACGGCCAGAAATACATGATAAATCATTGCCTCTAAAGTTGCATCGAAAACTGACATTTTCACAGGTCTAGCACGGTCTGCTGCACAGATTCTTCCCAAGGAAGTGTCCCTGGCCTTTTTGACTCAGATTAACCATGTATTTACTTTATGAAAGCTGGACAAAACATTGTGAAAACGTAAGACATTGGCTGCCCAACCTCTGGGCTGGCACAAGCTATACTGACTCATTGGGAAAAAAAGCAAGAGAATCTTAGTACAACATACTCTATACACTAGTAAGGAGATGAGCATATTACAGTTGTTGGAGGGCTCTATTTAGCGGTAACAGGGCTATAGGAAAGCCAGTCAACATTTTTTGTTTCGCTAATGAAAACTGGCCCACTCCCTGCCCCTAACCAAACTTGTCACAAATAATTGTCAACAATTTAATTTTCTGTTTTTGGCTAAGATATTGATTTTTTTTAAAAAAAATAAAATATTGAAATTGGATTCAGGATTGTTAGCAAGCATTTTTGGCAAACAAAGTTGTTAAATGACAATCTAAATGGCAACTGCTTTCATGCTTGGCTCACACCCAGCCTGCTGGTCCAACAGCTGTAGTAGAAGAGGAGATAGGTGGAAAGCTGCAGGACCCCAAAATCCACCTCTTGGGGTGCAGAGTGGCAAAAGCAGCAACAAACCTTCAGGTCTGATCACAGGCCACTGGGCACCACTGCCAGCACCATGGACCATGGTGAAGTTAGCACAGCATCTGATCTCAGGGACGGGGCACCCACGGAGCCACAGCAGCTCATCCTGCCCTGCGCAGCTCCCTCCGGATGAGATGGATCGCTGCCAGCCCAGGGGAGAGACGCGCTCCCCAGCTAGGGTGACTAGATGTCCTGATTTTATAGGGCCAGACCCAATATTTGGGGCTTTGTCTTGTATAGACACCAATTACTCCCCACCTAAAGTGGCCAGACAGCAAGTGAGAAAAATCCGGATGGGGGTGGGGGGTAAGAGGAGCCTATATAAGAAAAAGACCCCAAAACTGGGACTGTCCCTATAAAATTGGGACATCTGGTCACGCTACCCCAACCCCCTGCCCTGGTTTTTCACACATGCTATCTGGTGACCCTAGCCCCAGCCCAGCCAGCTGTGTGTGAGCATTCCAATCCAGCCCCTGTTGCTTGGGCTGGCTGCCAAGGAAGTGAGTCACTTTCATTTTCACTTCCTCAGCAGGCAGCCAGCCAGCCCCCCCATCCTTCCCCCCCAAGCAGCACCTCACCCAACTAAGCCCTGCCGGAAGGGAGGGGGGAGAAAGGGGTGCTGCGCGTGGGGGGGAATGCACGTTATGGGGGGCAACAAAGGATACTGCCAGAGCCACCCAGCCTGCCTCACCTCACGCTGGGGGAGAGAGTCACACTCACAGGTGAGTTCCTGCCCCCACCCCTTCCCAGAAACCCCAGCAGCCAATCCCTCCCTCAGACTGTGCCCCAGGCAGTGCATTCGGCTCTCTCTAGGGCCCAACCCTGCTCTTATATGTTCCACTGCTTCCCGTCCATCCCAGCTCCCAGCAGAGTGGTACCCTAGACATACTGGTGCCCTACGCAGCTGCTTATGCTGCCGATGGCTAAGGGTGGCCCTGTACAAGGATCTCACTCGGTAACATCTTCTTAATGCCAATGGTCAGAATGAGCTGCCTTTATTATCATAAATACAGGAACAACTATGAAGAGACCCCAGATTGCAACTATGTAAGGTCAGTACTGGAATAACTTTCTTGCCATTAAAATGGGAGTCTTCCCGTTTATTTTAGTGGCCTTTAGGATCACACCCATATAGCTCAAAATAGCATGATGGGATTATAATTTGAGAAACTGAAGTTAATAGAGTTTGTCAATGACTTCAATAGGAGCAAGAACTGGCCCTCAGAGACTTGGATTCTAGCCATTTACGAATCTTACCAAGACTCAGCGAAACTGAATTACACCCAGATATAAGACCAGGAGAACAAATTAGTAAACAAAGACAGTACCTGAAAAAAATCTGGCTGTTACACGCAACGTGTCGAGACACAATACCGATAATGGATGGTAAATATGGAAAGTATAAGGCAATTTTGTTTTCATATAATTAATATGGTTTAGCCTTTCTTGTGCATTCAGTATGGTCTGTTATTCCTTGTTCTATTAGGTGACTAGTATTCCTGGGGGGGCAGGGTTATTATTTTGCTAGTTTCTTTATAGTTGATTTTATGTATAGAAATACGTCTTTTCTCTTACCTTGTGTTTGTAATAACCCTACCACCCTCATTAAACAATACAAAGGAGACATCATTTTTCAAGTCTTCCCGGAAAAGTTTCAAAACTAAAAGACTAGGTGGTAGCAGAGTAAATTATTGCAATAACAGGTTTAAGAACCAACCTTCTTGATGTGGACAGAATTTGCTATAGAGGAAAGGTCCATTACAACCATATGTCAGAACATGAGACATGAAAGCTTCTGTGTCATTTGGGGAAGATGCTCTCTTGATGGCCAAGAGAGCAGCACGGTGTGAACCATAGACTAATGTATATAAGTGTGTTGATACCTTGTCCTTGAATATTTGAGACACCTGGACAGGCAGCACATTCAGGACCTGCTCAGTGCCTCTGATGATGGTCAGTGAGGAGCATGAGGAATCCAGTTTCAGCCCAGCTGAATTTTATTGAGCCATTGTGGCCTGAAAATGCCAGCCCTCCCTTCTCGATGACATTCAGACACAAAGAGCTCAGTCCTGCTTTTGCCATCTCCTGGGCTCACTCTCTCTAAGTCTCTAGTAACTGTCTGCATCAGTTTGACACTTTAGAAAGGATTTTTAATACTCCCAAAGTGAGATGACGGACAGTGCTGATCCTGTATCCAGCTTCATCTTCAGTCTCTCTCCGACTACCCAGGGTGTTAACCAGATTATATTTCTATCAATCTTGTGCAAAGCTGAATATTTCTAAATTGGCTGCCTCACTCTCAATGACTGCATCACTATCTGTAGCCACAGCTTGCATATTTTTATTTAGTCTCCTGTCCTTCAAGAGTGATTTTACTTTACCCTTCCCTAAGCAGCAAACTCTTCGGGATGTGTCCATTTCTATTACACCTTCTCAAACACTCACCTTGAAATCTACATGCAACAGGGTTACAGAAAGCTGCCCTACAACAGTAACACGTTTCTGCCCAATTGGAATTCTTCCACTTAACATTCAGTTCTGTGATTATGTTATGCTGCTTGCCTTCTGTCTTAACACACGGCTGAAACTCGATTGCATCTCTTGCTGCAGTTTCCATAGACACAGCAGTTTCAATGGTGTGGTGAAATTTGAGGTCTGCCTCGGTCAAAATCCTTGTCTGTGAACTTTCAGGATACATTCCACATCCTAATCTATCTTTCAGTGCTTCATGCAAACCATCATGAAACTGGGAGTTTTCTGACAATTACTTTAATTTTGCTGCAGTCCAAGAAAGGAAAGCGATTTGCCCTCATGTTGATTTCATTTATGAAACCTGAACTTTTATAACTAGTGGTGTGGGTGATAAATGTTCTTGCAGAATATTTATAATTTTGTCATTATTTTAACAGCTGCGTGCTCTGGAGCAGGCAAATGGAGCAGTAAACTGTATGAGTTTTTTGCCTCACATTAAATTTCATCAAGCTTGGACTCTTTTCTCTGGCTCTCTCTCATTAATTTAAAAATATTACTCCAGCCTTTCTATGTATGTTGGCCAGTCCCTTATAGAAGTATCAAAAGTATAACTTTTTCCCACGGGCACCTGCCATTCTTCCTGTGCAAACAAACAATGTATAATATTTGTGCTCGAGGCCTAGTTTTATTGGGCTGGAAAATGAAGCATTTTCTGCTATGCAAACACATATATTTTTTCCCCTTTCTCTCTGCTAGGTTAAACATTGCTAAGCACCAGATGTAGTGTCTTTATTAAGCAGTGAGTAGACACTGAAGTAAGCAAGAGCCATACAAACCTTATGTGTGGAAGGGCCGGGGTGGGAAGAGCTTTTCTTTTCTAAAGGAACAACTGAAATACAGCAGCAGATTCAATGCAACCAGCAGCTGAGGTGACCCATATCAGTGACACCTATTACACCTTACAGCAGTGACACCAGGCAAAGTCTTCTTAGCATTTTGCCGAAAGGTAGGGAGGGTGAGTGTGGTGGTTTTTATTTAATGGGAGAGACTTTTGTTTGATTGAACAGTGGATTTGTGAATTAAAATTAAATAAATACGATCAGATTCACTACTCAGTTTAATTCCTGGTTGGGTTGCCAGTTTTGGTTGGACATATTCTTGGAGATTTCATCACATGACATAATCTTTAGGATCTTATTCAAGAGTCTCTACACAGGATCCAGCATGTGGTAGAATTCTCTGGGCCTGAACAGCCCATTCTGCAGAAATATCTATTGGCAGAGCCTGGGATGGTTGGTGGAGAAAAGTTATCTGAAAATCTCCTGTGGAGTTTCCCCAAATTATCCCATAGCTCACTGGTGGAATGAGCTGTGGTTTCTCCCTCAAAGTCATCAGCTCATCAGGATCCCCAGTAAACTCTGTGCCTCCACACCAGCTCCAGGAACCCTGCCTTCAGCCCCACCAACCCTTTAGTCATTTAACAGCATGGCTTCAATGAGCTGTCCTTTTAGGGCTTGCCCCAAGTGCCCTTGTCCTTACTCCCCTGGAGGAGGTTTCCTAAGCATGGAGGGACCATGGTAGGGTTAGATACATAAACTGTCTGCCTGGTTTTCTACAGGGCTCCAGGGAGTTTGTTGCATAGCCCTACAGACACCCCCCCTCCACTGTGAATTGCCACCACCACAGTGGAGTATCCTACAGAGTCCAGATGGGGAGGATTGATGCCACTGAGGTGACTGACCCACCTTCCCATATCATGTGGCTAATGTTGATAAATGATCTGGCTCCAGGAGTCTATACAAGGAGGGGCAGGAGCCTGTTGGATATCTGTGATGGGTGGGAGAGAGAAAGGGAAATCCGTGTGGGGGTTGAGCAGAAACATATATGTATTCTTCACAGGGGGTGTAGGATGCTTGCATCAGGATTCTCTTGGGATAGTGGGCATTTGGGGGTGCATCAGAGATTTTGGACATGCATTGGGCCACTGTAGGGTATAGTACAGATGGGATTTTCTGCAGGAAGATGAGGGGAGCAAAAAGTCTCCATGTTTCCCATGGCAAGCTGGGAATACACTATGCACTATACACTATGCATATGTAAACAGAGTCAGGATGAGCTCCACCCTGACATCTGGTGGTGAGTTGTGGCAAGTTGTGGAAAAGAACTTCAGGGGCTGATCTTATTTGCATAGGCACACCCACCCCACCTAGCATGAGCCCATAGCTGCCCAAATGGTCACTTTGGCTGCTGTGGGATCCCCAGTGTCTCTGTTATTGGGGCAGGAAGAATAAATTGTTATTATCCTGATTATGTGAATCAAGGACAGTGGAACTGTACTTGGCTTTTTGTTATGATGGAGGGACTCACCATCAACTAAGTAGCACTTGCTAGGCAAGGGACATGGATTCCAAAACTCAGTGAATTGAGAGAGGCTAGGGACAGGTATTAGTACCTGGTGGTGTAGGCCCTGAAACATCAATTGCACTTCCTTCTCTCTCCACTGTGGAACATCAGAGCTAATTATGGGTCTATTAGGAGTCTAGGTACAGGTGCTGAGCTGAATTTGCTTTGGGCTTATGATACACCAGCACTGAGGCTTCCACTACTACAAGCTGAAATCACTAAAAAGATAAAATTACAAAGAGCTGAAATTGCTGAGCACTGTGTTAAGTAGTGGGAAGCCTGAAGATACATTGCTGGGCAGCGAGCGGAACAGCTTGCGGGATGGTGGGTGGGGTGGCGAGCGGTTTGGAGTGAAGCCCTATGGAGCAGCGGGGCAGTCAGCTTTGGATCATGTAAGGTGCCCTTACCTTCCTCCCCCCCACCCCAACACACACATTTTACCCAGACAGGGGAGTAACACTCTGCAGATGAACTTCTGAACTCTGGGGCCGGGCTTTTGGGACTTTGGGGTTGCTGGACTCAAGAGACGTTTAGGTAGTTGGACTCAAGAACCAGAGGGAAAGGACATGGCCCAATTTGCTGGGGTGGGTCTTTGCTCATGGTTTCGTTGATGAACCCTAGTTGTGGTGTTTTCCCAATTTAATGCTGATGTCGTTTACCTCATGTTATTAAAGATTTTCTGCTACATCGAGACTCTGTGCTTGCGAGAGGGGAAGTATTGCCTCTTTGAGGTGCCAGGGATGTTTGTAAGATTTTCCCAGGTCACTGGGTGAGGGCTCGAGCCGGTTTTGCATTTGCTTTGTTGAGAGGGAACTTCTGTGTACTGAACCCGGCCCTTGCTGCTATCAACTCAGCCTGGCAGAAGGGTTATACATACAAGGCATTTAGATCAGCAGGACAAAACATGAAAGCAGGATAATTTACTTCTATATGCTATGAGTGTGATTCTGATTTTACTTATCCTGGTGTGCACCAGGGTAACTCTGTTGTCTTTGGTGGGGTTACACTGTCATGAGATACCTTAGTCCTGTGGGTTGAGTAGCATCACCTTTCAACAAGAAGTACTCAGGTGAATAGAAGTGCCCAGGTTGATTGAACAGAGATATAAGGGACAGACGGACATAAGTAGTCATACCTAAAAAGTCTCTTCAGGTTTGAACGGTTCTATCATTTTGAGAAATATATTCCCTACATATCAAGGTAGGAGATATCACAGGAGCTGGCTCGCTCTCTCAATTTGCAAGAAACTTTTAAAAATTTGAGTCTTTATAAAGGGGAAAAAATGGCAAAATAAGTCCACTGACTGAAGCAGTTAGTGTAATGAAGGAGGCTGAAAACACACCAAAGAAAAGAAAGTAGTACTCTTCAGGAACCTCTTCAGGAACCATTTCAGCAGAGCGGGACACAGTGGACAATGCTCCTGTATCTTTAGGGAGCACAGTGAGGCCGCTACACCACCCTCAGAGAGGTTATCCCGTGCTCTCCTCTTTGCACCCCGCCAACTGGTGCAGGATGGCAGGGTTTGTGTCACCACACCCAATTTCCAAGACTAGTGCCAGTGCAGCACTAGCATCCTTGTACACCCTGAGAGAAGGATTCCCACTATACCCAGTCCCTTAGCTATGTAGGCAGACAGTTCATATTTAAATAGCTCCCACCCCTGTGTCAGGGGTGTCAGGAAGGGAGAGAAGCTGACTGGGGAAAGAGGAAGAAAAATGCAAAGACAACTACAGATAAGTAACTTTCTTTCAGTTCCTCATCCTGCAGTGGAAAAATCTTAAGAGACCGTGGATGTAACATGCAATATGGATAAGGAAGAAGGCTTACCTTATAGGAGAGTTTCAATTTTTAATCCTCTGCCCCAAGGAAACCACTGTCTAAGCAGCCAAGTCCTATCTGCAGTGCCTAATGGAAGCAGGAGGTGGAGAAAAGACCCCATCGCAGCAGTACATATTTAGCTGGTGAATAAGCAGATGCCTTAGCCTTCTCTGCCCAGGAGGCTGAAATTCTGTTCATGAAGGGCCCTCTACCATTAATTGGAGAGACACAACCTGCCTTTTTATAAAACAAATTTATAATTTCCTTAATCCATCATTGGGAAATAAAAAGCTTTGATGCTTTAATTCCCTTTCTGTGACCATGGCAACAAGAAAGGGGGGGGGGGGGCTAGGGGCTTAATTTTCCCCTCCACAGGAATTTACACAAATAGAATGTTAACATTCTCTCGGTGTGAGTGAGTATCTCCTGGAGAGGCATAGAGAGAGTCAGACAAAAGGCAGGTAGCACAATAGGGTGATTTAGGTGGAAACTGGAGTTAGGGATAAACTACACTATTTGGGGCAGGGCGTGGGGGGAGTTGTAGAGGGGATGGAGGAGGTGAAATACAATGATGGCTAACCTCAGTTCAGCCATCCTTTAGGGAGAAGAATCAGCTCACAAAAAGTTACCCTTTGAGGAAAAGTTGCAGGGAGACTCCCCTTAAAACCCTTAGCACTAATGCTACATCTCATTGTGGAACAACATATCTGTTTCCAAAAAAACACCCTTTTCACTACAGCATTACCAAAAAAAAAAAAATACAGAATAAAAGGATGAAAGGACACAGCTCCTAATATATAATATAGTTATGTTCAACATAATAGAATTAATCAAACCATATGTTACATAGAAATGAAATACATACCAACAACAGTAAAGTAAGTGCTCAGTACATCAGACGATTTGGAGCCCTGTCTAACTATCTGGGGTGCTATTCACTTGAGTGGAGCCAGGATTTCACTGCTGGATTTCATCATTGCTCATGAAGGAAACAGTTTATGGGGCTTCAGATATTTAGAGATGAACTCATAGTATTCTTTTTTGCAAGTCTAGAATCTCTAAGGGGCAGGTTCTGATCTCTTTACTCACAGTGACTAGCACCTCACTCCAAAAGGAGTGCTGCTGACTCGGGGGACTCATATTTCACTTCAGGGGGACTTTTTGAGGAGGAGGTATCACTCAGCATGCGTAAGGGTCTCAGGACTGGGCTCTGAACCTTATAAGCCAAAAATTGGAGCAAGCCCAGTATTCCAGCCTTAGCTGGGAGGACACCCCTTCAAAGATGAAGAATAAAATTGAATTGCAAATGTTCTTAGGGTGGTATTTGTTCACAAGTCTGCTAGGTTAGCTGATTTGTTTAATAAGAGACGTGCTTAATGCGAGTTTAGTTTTCATTATTTTATGTGTAAATTCTCTTACTTCCTAATTCATAGTGTTGGCACCTTCTCCTGGTTACATTAAATGACAACTAGAAATACAGTAAATACTGTCCTACTACATTTCCTACTATAGTAGTGTTGCTGTTTGCTGAGCACTCCCCCATGGCCAGAGGTTGCTTTGCAGGTATCCCGCCCCATTAGTCCCTTCTTGCAGGCCCTTTGAAAATTCCACACTATCTTTCACTTGGTTAACAGCACCCCCACCTGGGGCTGGCTTAAGAACAGAAATAATTCAAACAATCCTCAGGTTCCCAAAATAAAGTCCATAACCATAACACACCAGTTAATACTCAGCCCTGGTTCTTGTGCCACACTCTTCCTTTGTCCTAATCCGCTCTACCTAAAGCCACCAGTCCCAGCCCTTTCTAGCAGGAGCCCAGGTCCTGGCTTCCTTCTCTTGTCAACTGCAGCTTCCTGCTGCTCTTTATAAGGAATCCCCATATTCAACCCAGCTGTGTCTCTTTAGTAATCAGGGTTGGCTAGCTTCAGGCCCTCTGGTCTTTAAGAGCTGAGCCCCCCTGTTACACCTAATAATTTCCATGTAACCAATAACTTTATCTGCCAACAGATGTAATATGATCATAAGAACTTAAGAACAGCCATACTGGGTCAGACCAAAGGTCCGTCTAGCCCAGGATCCTGTCTTCCAACAGTGACCAATGCCAGGTGCCCCAGAGGGAATGAACAGAACAGGAAATCATTAACTGATCCATCCCCTGTCACCCAGTCTCAGCTTCTGGCACCAGTGGGACAGATGTTTGCTATGAATGGGAAGAGAGGTATGCACAAGTCTACCTCTATCTTAAAACGTGGCCCACACTCTGAAAAAGTCTGTGAACCTCTGGCTTAGGTAATGGCAAATTTTCTAGAACATACCTGAGTGTTGGCTCCATTCTGTGGGGAGTAGGTCATGTCTGCTGAGACTTGCAGAGTCCCCATTTTCTCTTTCCCTGTGTGTATAACTGAGATGCACAGCCTTCAAGTGGAGAGTAGAACTACTGCTGATAACAGGAAGCCACTCCAGGTATCACCTCCTCCACCACCTGTTGGCTCACCCAGTTGGCTGCTGGCATGCTCTTGCATTTTACCAGAACATGAAAACCTGAGAAGAAGGCTTTGCTAATAGCAACGAGACACTAGGAAATAGGTGCTTCAACCATATTTTTCCTGGGGCCAAAGAGAAGTTTCTAAAGGGGCTACCTCAGCTATCAAGAACCAAGTGTGTAGAACAATTATTTCTACATATTCATCCATTAAAGGAAGAGTTGTACTGAAGAAATTATACCTAGGCCTCACTCCCTACAAATCCAAAACTTCAAAGGGAACTATAGAAGTGTCACAAAATGAAGACATTTGAAACAGATGTATCTGTTAGTGATTGGTTTGATAGCAGCTAACTCTAAGTAGTTCCATTACACCAGCACTGCAACCTGAACATTCCATAATGGAATTACACTTAACACATTTCACTGTCACCACATTGTTACTCTCAATTTCTTTTGCCATAATCTATTATTTGTGGGAATATTCATTTACCAACAAGTTCAAAGATGGTTAACACTAGCTGATCTCCCCTTAAAATTAATGTCTATGTCTTTTACACTTCATTCCAGCCCCTAAATCAATATAATCCTTCATTAAAAACAGAAGGGCATTAGTATTTATCTCAAGACGATGTCATGCTCAAGCCCACTTCATGGCTAAACACTCTATCTCATAGTTGCTACAAGAGTTAGGCACACCTGTCTTTAGCATCTACAAGAAAAGTCATGGGGTCAGTGGGAAGAGTGGATTTTGAGTTGAGTGTCAAAAATACTCACCCACCTTTGAGTAGTTTTACCTTAACGTCTGTGGGTCTATGCACCATAGGTTGACATTTACATATCAGTATTGCTTACAGTAGAACCAAGTATCAGTGTTATCTTGTTGTGACCATCAGACAGAATAAGGGTATCTGTAAGAACACACCATTAGAGCATTCTCTCTTTAGGCCAGTGAGGCAGACCATTTGCTCAAATAAGTGAGTATGACTGAATTTTCTTAGATTTAGACAAAGGGTATGTTCAAGAGGAATGACAGAAGTAAAGATGATGTGAAACCCAGTATTCTGTGTATATTATTAGGGAGATGACTTTGGGTATGTGGGTGGGTGAGTGTGCAGGTCAGGGGGGTAAACATAAGCATAATTGTGTATTGATGGTGGATACTATTTGCAGTTTATGATGTTTTTAAGTGAGGTTAACAAAGAAGCCATGACGAATGTAAGGTAGGTCTCTTTTTCTACATCATATTGAAGTACCTCTCTTCTTTGCAAACAAAAACGTACTTGAAGGCCAATTGAACTGCAGGAAAAGCCTGATGGGATTGAGCCTTATCTTGAATAAACAAATACCATTAACCAGTTTTAAGAGTGTTGTATATCTAAATGACTGACTGCAATGTCCTCTTCCTTTTTCCCCCCCTCTGCTCAGCATCTCCTTGGGACACCAGGGCTGCATCTAGCTGCAGATGCCACAACACAGTGAATGACAAAAACTGCTTCTTGTGGCAGGTGCTGAATATTAAGGAGGATCTCACCACTCATCTTACTCCATGGACCACTATCTCTCGACCTGGGGGTGGCCTGGAATTTTGCTACCAGTTCTCTCACATACTGCTTGCTATCAGGAGAGCCTCCTCTCCTTGTAAGTACCTGGATAGGAGGGATTTATATTTCAGTTCCATGATAGAAATGTAGAGCTGGAAGAAACCTGGCGGTCACCTAATCCATCCCTCCATGCTGGGACAGGATTAAGCATAGACCAAACCCAACAGGTTTTTATTTAACCTGTTCTTAAAAACTACCAACGACAGGGATTCCACAACCTGTTCCAGTGCTTAACTATCCTTATCGTTAGTTTCCCCCAATATCTAACCTGAATCTTCTCTGCTGGAAACTAAGCCCATTACTTCTTGTCCCATCCTCAGTGGATGTGGAGAATAGTTGCTCACCATCCTCTTTATAACAAACTTTTACATAAGCTGAAGGCTGTCGTGTCCCCACTCAGCTCTCTCTTCTCAAGACTAAACATCTTCAAGTCTTTCAACCTTTCCTCATAGGTCATGTTCTTTAAACCTAGTTCCTCTTCTTTGGACTCTCTCCAATTTGTCCACACCTTTCCTAAAGCGTGGTGACCAGAACTGGACACAGTCCTCCAGCTGAGGCCTCACCAGTGCCAAGCAGAGCAGGACAATTACCTCCCATGTCTTAAAAATGACACTTCTGTTAGTATACCCCACTTAGTGCCACCAACAGTAATTTTCATCCTACCTCCACATCTTAGAGAGGGAAAGGCAGACACTGATGGTTCCTCTCTCCCTGAAAGAGGTCACTGATGGTGGTGGTACTGTCTCCACTCCCTAAAAGGAGACATGGCAGTGATGAGAAATTGCTTAAGGAGGAAATGTGATGAAATGAATGGGGTTGAGACATGAGCCCCATTTATCCTGATACTTGTAGGCAACGGCAGCTGCTCTAATGACCGGTGGCAATGCAGAGGTGTGGGAAGGGATTTGATTCCAGTGGATCCTTCTCAGACTCCTAGGATTGAATCAGATCTGTTGCCAAGAGCGTATTGCTAGAGGAAGGTGGGTTCATCCTGGTTGTTTGATCTCCTTTGATTTATAGCATCTGCAGAATATTTTACCATTTGCTAAGCTACTCCTTCTACAGCCCTGACATCATCCGAAAGGGTCACAGCTTCTGCCTAAAATAGGAAGAGAAAATAGTAAATTTCAACAGATGGACCTTTTCAAACAGGTTAAATAAAATCTTTATGGGAAAAAATAAAACCAAAAACTGCATTTGCATTTAACTTAGCCATCCAAGGAATAAACGTAAACATACATTTATATTAATTCATTAATTAGTTGATTTGTAGGCACAGTGTCTGTAGCAGCGACAGGATATCCACACTTTAGGAGGCAATGGCCTCTTTTCCCTTGGTCAGGGGCTGAGTACGTTTTGCCTGCCCAAATGTCACTGACCACAGCAACTGGGAATTCAGCTGCTTGGGCCTCTGTGTGGTGCTTTATGCAGCATTACAGACTTTGGAGACTGACCATTTGGGTTCTACTACATACAGAAAAAATAGCGACAATGGTGCAGAGCTGCCTAATTTAATAGCAAAGCAACATTGATTAGCCAGGCTAACTTTATTTCAAGTGACTTTGCACAGAGTGCACTGGTGGGAGGTTTGTATTACTTTTATTTAATCTTCTCTCAGTCTAAGTCTCCTTGTGCAATGTGGTCTCCATGATTAAACCCTCAATTATCTTTCCAATGAGGCTTTCCAGTATTTTTGCCTGGATCTGCCAGTTTTTGTCTATAGTGCATACAAAGCAAGGGTTTTTTACCTTTTTGGGTGGCAGGGCTGGGTGGCATTCAGGGAATAACTACAGTTTACGTGGTATCAGTTATTAAACCAACAAACCTCTCATAACCTTAGTGAGAACAGGTATTAAAGTCACCCCCAAAAACTCTTAATTACAAAGAGAAAATCAGGCTCTCCTAAATGTAGATGGAATGGGAACAGGGAAGAGTAACACACACAGCCTGTAACTAGCTGTCTCATTTCCTTGTCTTTATCACTGTATTTGTTAGGTGGGAGACCTCTCGCACAACTCATGTTCCTTCAAATCTAAAGAGCAGCTTCTTCAGCCAAGAAGGAAACAAGGAGTAATGCAACTGGGACAACAGAGAGTGGTCTTTATTCCAAAGCCAGGGGGGCAAGATGAAGCATTAGCAGACATACGCAAAGCCAACAAGTAGCTAAGTCGTCCAAAGCAAACATTTAATATCACTTGGGCAAACAGCTCCTGCTGAGTGTGAAACATTCATTCCAGATAATAAACATTAACAGGCAGTGATAGAAGTTTGCCTTATAACAGCTCCAGGGAAAGGGTGACTGATACTTTCCCGCTTGGAACAAGAATCTGGAGGGAAAAGCAACCTTTCCAGTGGATCCTTGGCAGCAGCAGCAATTCTGACCAGTTTCTTATCAGTCATATTGTTGGCAACCCAGAGAAGGCCCCTCCCAGGCGCCCACAAGTTTCTCTGTTAAATAGTCAGTGGATTCCAGCCAATAAGCATTCATATTCATCGGGGGTGGAGGAATAAGGGGATGTGAGATAGCAAAGGTTTCCCTATCAGTCAATTAACCAAATCATTAGGAAGTCTTTTTAATCATTGTCTGTTGTCGAATGTCCCTCACGGAGACGCTGAAGCTTCACAACAGCTGATCACCCCATACCCTCTGCTGAAGTGTCCCATCCCTCTCTTCAAGTAGGAAAAACTGAAAACTTGGTTTATGCCCCAGGGGCCCCGAAGGAGAATCTTCATGCTGTTCCTGCTGTCACACCCTCTATAAACAAGCAAACTTTTCCTGGGGAGGGGTTCTAACTTCTAGAGGGTCGTGAGAATGGCCCAGTGACCTCCTCTCAAAGGGCCCCTCTCCCAAGGCCTTGAAGAAATGATTCTGAGATCTCTCTGCAGGGAGCAGACGGAGCCCTTGCTCTACCCACAGTTCTCATGATGATGAGACTAATCTTCCGGGAATGCACTTGAATCCCTTCCCTACCCCTGGGCTTCAAGAGGATGAACCTGTGATCTCTCTCCAGGGAGCATTTAGTCTTTCATTTTTTTGCTTTCAACAATTGTAACTCGTTCTGCAAAGCCTTAGTCTTTTGTTACAGCCTCTTGCAAACTACAAATACATTTACAATCTGCCCAATGAGAGAAAATGGTGTAGCATAATCACCCCAAATTCAGTGCATTCAGAATAAATCACCTACCGCAAGAGACTGTCCACAACAGACCACTAACAATGCAATCCACTGTAGGCTCATAGAAACTGACATTCAAATTCACATGTCCAAGTATTCACAGCAACTGAATTTTAACTTCACAAGTATGAGTATTCACACCAATCAGGGACCAGAAACAATACCATATGACTTCTCTGATCAGTCATAAATGACCATCACAGCTCAAAAATCAGGAGACATTAAGCAAATACTCACAAACAGCTGTTTGCAATCAATACAAAGACTGAGTAATTTCAAATAAATGAATGTGAGGAAATCACCATCTGATTGTGCAAAGGGGAACCAAATTCATTGTTGTTTATTACATGTTTATTCATGTTTATTATAGTAGGGCCTGAGGGCCAACCAAGAATGGGATCCCATTGTGCTCGGCACTGTACAGACACAGAGTAGCAGACAGTCCCTGCCCCAGACAGTTTACAATCTAAATAGACAAGACAGACACCGGATGGGTGACAGGGTAGAACACGCAAGCGGGCTAAGCCATGTGATGGCAGCTAACAGCGTGTTAGTCCTATAATGAGGATGATGATTTGAGGTTGGGGGTTATTAGGAGGGGATCAGCTAAATGGAAAGAAAGAAAGGGGAAGATGGGTGAGGACAGGGCAGAGGAGCAGAGGGTTAGAGGGTAAGTGTGGAGTGTAGCTGGATAAGTGACTCTGTGAATACTTACTCAGCTCCATTTACAGAAATCATTTCTCCTCCAAAAGCTCGCAGGTGTTAAATCAACCAAACCACATCAGAGCCCATGTCTTGGGGTGTGGTCTGGCCTTTTTGCAATAAGCTGCAAGCACAAAGTGATCATGGAGCTAACACTGCTGTTACTGGTAAGCCAATGCGGCAGAATCACCCCACTGAAGGAGGATTCTCAACGGATGTCAAGCCAGCAAAGCTGCACTTATGCCAGCTGTCTTTTTGGCTGGCAGTGTATGGAGCATTACCAAGGAAAAAGAGGTGAGACATGAACCTGCTTGGAACTTGATAATCCTCAGTGACTATAATGGCCCCTTGAGACTGTTGACAGTCGTTGTAACTTTAGAGCAAAGTTCAGGCAACTCTAACTCATGAAATGGGACCAGCAGAGCCAGCTGAGGATGAGAAGAGCCCAAAGGCATCTTACAACCATGTTTCCAAACAACCCTCCTGTGGTGCACCATGTGCACTCCTTGGCTGCAGCCCAGGGTCTGGGCCCACATCTCTGCCAGAAGATGATACACACGATGCCAAATGCAGCACCGTGGCAAAGCAAAGTGCAACAACAGAAGAGAGCTCGCACCAGCCTAATCCCTTTGCCTGCACCAACAAATGCAATTCCCTTTCCTTCCTTTTTAAAAAAATAAAATGTATTGTTGGAGAAGAAAACACTCTATCCTTGCTACTGTTACTTTAAATCACACAGGGGTTTCTTCAACCAAGAAGACCTAGCAGGGGCAAGTGTGACTGGTTTAACAACAGGCATTGGTTTTATTTACAAAGCCCCAGGTGCAAGATAAATCATTTAAAGATGTACATGTGTTTGTACAGCACCTAGCACAATGGGATCCTGGTCCATGACTAGGGCTCCTAGGCACTATGGAAATACAACTAATAAATAACAAGCAGCAGCATCAAGAATGGTGCAAAGCAACACATTATTACATCTTGCCAAAGAGCTCCTATCCACAATGATAAACTGAGAGCAAACCTTGCAGAAATTCCACAGATGTGTAAGCAAATTAATACAAAATGGGCGATGAGACATCACCACAGCAGTAGCTCCAGTGAAAAAGTGATCTTTCTCATCTTGGGACAGGATCCTCAAGCAAACACATCTTCCTTGAGAAATCCTCAGCAACAGCTCTCACTGGTCTGCTTTTGTGATCTAAGAAACCCACAATCTTCCCCTGCAAAAGCCCCTCCTGGGTTCCTAAATGTACACTTGCTATAGGCAAATAACTTATATTGGCATAAGTACCCTTCCTCTCCAGCAGCTTCTATAGGTCATTGCAAGCAGCTTCAGAGAACACAGGCAGCTAGAACAATCCAGAATTTCTGATATGGATTTTGAAATAATATCAATAAACCAACATTTGTCTTAAGCCTTGTTCCTGCAAGTTCTGGTATGCATGTAAAGTTGTAGTGTTCCAGTGTAAGGGTTAGCGAAGGCTGTGTGTGTTTTTGAGTAAGTCCTCCACACTGAACAGTCACCTACCTGCCTGCTCACTTACAATTTCACAGGATAAAGGGGTGGAGCATGGATGGAGAATGGACATGCCTCAAAAGACAGTGGTTTAAGTGCAATCCTCATCATGGTAATGAGTTGCTTAGATACACGTTTCCCCTCTTGGACCTTGCCTGTACTAAAACCTGGTAAATACACACAAGTGTTCTCAAGACCAGGTTCCTTGTCCTGTTCATATCTGGTGTCTGTCTACGAAATACCCTCAACCTGTGCTGTATAGGACCAAGCTCTTAGTATTTGCTGACACTTGATTTTGACAGAGAATTCAGAGGCTATATTTTAATGTAGTACCAAACAATAAAAAAGAACCATGATTCTTTTATACCAAATATAGAATTCTATGAATATTGACTACTGTCATAATGAACACCACGCTTTCCTTTGGCTAAATCATCTCCTCCCAGATTGGCGTAGCTCCCTTCTCTGACATTGATGATCGATCTGTGATATACATAACTCTTGCTGAAATTCCACAAACAAAAAAAAATAATTGTTCACTGTCTTCATGAGGGACTTCAGCTTCCTTCCTGGCAGATATGGAAAAAAATATTCTGTCTGTGGGACAGATTATGGAATACACTCTTGGGTTTGCTTCTTATCAGATGTTCTGTTACAGAAAGCAAGCAAAGGTCTACCTTGAAAGGGGAGTCCTTGTGGCACCTTAGAGACTACCAAATTTATCTGGGCATAAGCTTTTGTGGGCTAAAACCCACTTCATCAGATGCATGGAGTGGAACATACAGTAGGGAGGTATAAAAACACAGCATATGAAAAGATGGGAGTTGCTTTACCAAGTGGGGGGGGGAGAACTAACGAGCCAATTCAATTAAGGTGGAAGTGGGCTATTATCAACAGTTGACAAGAAGAGGTGGAAATCACTTTTGTAGTGCTAATGAGGCCAATGTAAACACGGTGGCCCATTTCAAACAGTTGATAAGAAGGTGTGAGTATCAGCAGGGGGAAATTAGTTTTTGTAGTGACCCATCCACTCCAAGTCTTTATTCAGGCTTAATTTGATGGTGTCCAGTTTGCAAATTAATTCTTGTTCTGCAGTTTCTCATTTGAGTCTGTTTCTAAAGTTTTTTTGTTGAAGAATTGCCACTTTTAAGTCTGTTATTGAGTGTCCAGGGAGATTGAAGTGTTCTCCTACTGGTTTATGAATGTTATAATTCCTGATGTCAGATTTGTGTCCATTTATTCTTTTGTGTAGAGACTGTCTGGTTTGGCCAATGTACATGGCAGAAGGGCATTGCTGGCACATGATGGCATATATCACATTGGTAGATGTGCAGGTGAACGAGCCCCTGATGGTGTGGCTGATGTGATTAGGTCCTATGATGGTGTCCCTTGAATAGATATGCGGACAGAGTTGGCACCGGGGTTTGTTGCAGGGTTTGGTTGCTGTGTGGTGTGTAGTTGCTGGTGAGTATTTGCTTCAGGTTGGGGGGCTGTCTGTAAGCAAGGACTGGCCTGTCTCCCAAGGTCAGGAACATTATCCCTGATAATGTCACAGCAAACTTGGTGGCTGAACTTTGTGACTTTGTCCTCTACCACAACTATGTCAGATTTGGGGACAATCTATACTTTCAAGTCAGCAGGACTGCTGTGGGTACTCGCATGGCCCCACACTATGCTAACATTTTTATGGCTGACTTAGAACAACGCTTCCTCAGCTCTCATCCTGTAACGCCCCTACTCTACTTACACTACATTGATGACATCTTCATCATCTGGACCCATGGGAAAGAGGCCCTTGAGGAATTCCACCAGGATTTCAACAATTTCCACCCCACCATCAACCTCAGCCTGGACCAGTCCACAGAAGAGATCCACTACCTAGACACTAAAGTGCTAATAAGCGATGGTCACATAAACACCACCCTATACCAGAAACCTACTGACCGCTATATTTACCTACATGCCTCCAGCTTTCATCCAGACCACATCACATGATCCATTGTCTACAGCCAAGCTCTAAGATACAACCACATTTGCTCCAATCGCTCAGAAAGAGACAAACACCTACAGGATCTCTATCAAGCGTTCTTACAACTACAATACCCACCTGCTGAAGTGAAGAAACAGACTGACAGAGCCAGAAGGGTACCCAGAAGTCACCTACTACAGGACAGGCCCAAAAAAGAAAGTAACAGAACGCCACTAGCTGTCACCTACGGCCCCCAACTAAAACCTCTCCAGCGCATCATCAAGGATCTACAACCTCTCCTGAAGGACGATCCCTCACTCTCACAGACCTTGGGAGACAGGCCAGTCCTTGCTTACAAACAGCCCCCCAACCTGAAGCAAATACTCACCACACAACAAAAATACTAACCCCGGAACCAAACCCTGCAACAAACCCCGGTGCCAACTCTGTCCGCATATCTATTCAAGGGACATCATCATAGGACCTAACCACATCAGCCACATCATCAGGGGCTCGTTCACCTGCACATCTTACCAATGTGATATATGCCATCATGTGCCAGCAATGCCCTTTGCCTTGTAGTGATACTCACACCTTGTAAACTGTTTGAAATGGGCCACTTTGTTTACATTGGCCTCATGAGCATTAAAAAGTGATTTCCACCCCTTCTTGTCGACTGTTGAGAATAGCCTTTCATAAATATAAAGGGAAGGGTAAACACCTTTAAAATCTCTCCTGGCCAGAGGAAAAACCCTTTCACCTGTAAAGGGTTAAGAAGCTAGGATAACCTCGCTGGCACCTGATCACAATGACCAATGAGGAGACAAGATACTTTCAAAGCTGGGGGGAGGGGGTGGGGAGAAACAAAGGGTCTGGGTCTGTGTGATGCTTTTGCCGGGGACAGAAGAGGAATGGAGTCTTAGAACTTAGTAAATAATCTAGCTAGATATGCGTTAGATTATGATTTCTTTAAATGGCTGAGAAAATAAGCTGTGCTGAATGGAATGGCTATTCCTATCTTTGTGTCTTTTTGTAACTTAAGGTTTTGCCTAGGGGAATTCTCTATGTTTTGAATCTAATTACCCTGTAAGGTATTTACCATCCTGATTTTACAGAGGTGATTCTTTTTTACTTCTATTAAAATTCTTCTTTTCAGAAACTGAATACTTTTTTCATTGTTCTTAAGATCCAAGGGTTTGGGTCTGTAGTCACCTATGCAAATTGGTGAGGATTTTTATCAAACCTTCCCCAGGAAGCATAGTGCAAGGTTTTGGTGAGCATACTGGGGGGAAAGACATTTCCAAACGGGTCTTTCCTAATAAAATAAAACCGGTTAGACGTTTGGTGGTGGCAGCGAAAGTCCAAGGGCAAAAGGTAAAATAGATTGTACCTTGGGGAAGTTTTAACCTAAGCTGGTAAAAGTAAGCTCAGGAGGTTTTCATGCAGGTCCCCCCATCTGCACCCTAGCATTCAGAGAGGGGAAGGAACCTTGACAAGCTCACTTCCACCTTAATTGAATTGGGTCATTAGCACTGACCCCCCACTTGGTAAGGCAACTCCCATCTTTTCATATGCTGTGTTTTTATACTTCCCTACTGTATGTTGCACTCTGTGCATCTGATGAAGTGGCTTTTAGCCCACAAAAGCTTATGCCCAGATAAATTTGGTTGTCTCTAAGGTGCCACAAGGACTCCTTGTTGTTTTTGCTGATACAGACTAACACAGCTACCACTCTGAAATCTGTTACCTTGAAAGAGTTATTGGAGAACTGGTCTGATTAATAGTCTCGCATGTGGCATTGGAAATGTATACTCCAAGAGGATATTATATGCCTATTATTTTGGCCTATTGTGCTGGACAAGACACATCTGTCAAGCCAAATTCATTTTGGTGGAAGTAACTTATTATGGCTAACCTATCCCCTTGGCCAGACTTTTGATGAAGAGAAGGGAAACGTGTTTACTGTAAAGCCCAGAATCGCAGCCTGAGATATACAGTTGGGAGATATGTGACACTGCTGCTGCATCAGGCTGTGATGCTCTCTACCTCGGGGGGACACCCTACACCCCCATGTTCATCTTTATAAAATGATTGTGTGGTATCCAATGCAAAGTTTGTCACGTGGGTGTCTTCAGAAGGCTCATAATGCACTGAGCATGGTTGTTATAGTGGTGTTATAGTAATTGTTACAGTAATGTTATAGTAAGGTTGTAGGTTATAATTTCATGTATATAGTTATGAGGCTGAAAATGTATGCTCATGGCTTAAAGCAAGCCCATGCAAAAACTCTCCAAGAACAGAGAGGCAGTTCACACCTCATCAGGGCATGGATGGGACAAACCCAGCCCAGCCTCACAGAAACAAAGGACACTGGCTTAGGCAGCAACAAAAGAAGCTGTTAGACCCTCAAGGGAGTCACCCCCTTCCTTTGGGCAGTTTTGGACTGTGATGAGGTAATGCTCACCTGACTCTGAAGAGGGGGGAAGCCAAGAGGAAAGAAAGGACATGATAAAAAGGAGAGACATTTTGCCATGCTCTCTCTCTTCCACCTACATCTACAGACATCACCACCACCAAGTGACTGAAACGCTGGTCAAAGGGGAGAGCCTGACTGAAAAGTAACCAGTCAGCCTGTAGTGAGAAGCATCTAAGTTTTTAAGGAGATTGAAAGTAAGATCAGCTTAGAATGCATTTTGCTTTTATTTCATTTGATCAAATCTGACTTGCTATGCTTTGACTTATAATCTCTTAAAATATATCTTTATAGTTAATACATTTGTTTATTCTACCTGAAGCAGTGCGTTTGGTTTGAAATGTGTCAGAGGCTCCCCTTGGGATAACAAGCCTGGTACATACCAATTCTTTGTTAAATTGACAAACTCATATAAGATTGCAGCGTCCAGGGGCATAACTGGATGCTTCAAGACAGAGGTTCCTAGGGTTGTGTCTGGGACCAGAGATATTGGCTCATGTCATTCGCTTGCAAGTAGCTGGGAGCAGCTTACATACCAGAGGCTGTGCATGAACAGCCCAGGACTGGGAGTTCTCACAGCAGAGCAGGGTAAGGCTGGCTCCCAGAATCAAGGATTGGAGAGGCCTAGCAGATCACCGGTCCGGATAACACCAGAAGGGAACATCACACAGGCCTAGAACTTTCTACATTGGGAGGTTTTCATCTGGCATAATTACTATTGTTAAAAACTTAGGCTATAGTGCAGGGGTCGGCAACCTTCAGCACACGACCCAGCAGGGTAATCCACTGGCGGGCCATGAGACATTTTGTTTAGAATCATAGAATCATAGAATATCAGGGTTGGAAGGGACCTCAGGAGATCATCTAGTCCAACCCCCTGCTCAAAGCAGGACCAATCCCCCAATTTTTGCCCCAGTTCCCTAAGTGGCCCCCTCAAGGATTGAACTCACAACCCTGGGTTTAGCAGGCCAATGCTCAAACCACTGAGCTATCCCTCCCCCCCATTGACCGACCGCAGGCACACACACCCCGCAGCTCCCACTGGCAGCAGTTCACCATTCCCGGCCAATAGGAGCTGGGGGAAGAGGTGGGCCGCAGGGACATGCTGGCCGCTGCATTCCACAGCGGGGAGCTGCGAGAGGAGCTGCGGGGGGCCATGCCTACAGACGCTCAATGTCAGCAAAAGTCTCGTGGCCCGCTGGTGGGATTACTCTGATGGGCCGCGTGCCAAAGGTTGCCGACCTCTGCCATAGTGTTTAAATTGGGTGTGTAAGGGGGACACTAAACCTATATTTAGGCACCTGTTGACTTCTGCTGGAACTGAGAGTTCACCTCTGAAATCAGATGCCTAAATATGAGTATAAAAGCCTAACAAATCTTAGGGCTTAGCAAGATCCACTTTTCCTAGCGATTAGACTAATGGTATTTGCATTCTGCTCAACACTTATTTCTGGGCTTTTATTTGTATTTTCCGTCCTTTGCCAATAAAAACTGCTTTTACTTAAGATTCCTGGAATTAGATTGGGAAACTGTTCAGGAAGGAATAGTCACTGTTGAGCCACATACTAGATTTCACCTGCTTAGTCATGGTACTGATTCCATTATTGTGTATATACAAGTTGATTTTATTTTTAACCACAGCAGGAGCTAATTTTTGGCTTAAAGCTATTAAACAAAACACTACAGAAGTGAGTATCATTGACTGGATTATTATTATCTAGGTGAGCCAAAAGTTTTATATGGAGCAGAGAACTAGACTCATCTAGACCAAGTCAGGTTTTCTGGACTGCCACCCAATTGTGCCTTATGGCACCTTCTGGTGGCAGTGTAGCACAACTGGATACAGTCCTTCATGGGTTTACCTTGTAAATAGCAGCCTACTTTTGGAACACAGCTCTGAGAAGTACTGGCCTTTCTCTTGATAGGTCCAGGAAAAAGACAAAGCAGCCTTTCTTCTAGCCCGCCGTAACTCTCTGAAAATGCTGAAGCACTGAAAGAATACTTTGGTGTTCTGATAATAATGAGGGCTACAAAAAAAAAAAAAAAGATAATTTTGGTGAACTGGAAAACCAAAATAAGAGACCGTGTATTGAGCTGGAGGACAAGAGTGAGTTTGACAGGATTCCCTTTACAAATCTGTAAAGTGGATGACCATGACCTCAGCTGGAACCATCTCCCCTATCATTTGTTCTACGGGTTAATACATTCATTGGGCGTCACAGTTAGCAGGTGGGCAGCCTTTTTCTCCCTTTTATTCTCTATTTCTTTTCTTCTTTATTTGTTTTTCTTTATGTTTGTAGAGTGTTTGGGCCACTCACTGAAAGGTGCTAAGTGGGTACAGTGTATTTTGTCAGTCATAGAACTTGTCTGTGTGCTCTGGTTTGCATTCTCTTAGTACAGCATCTAACTGTTATTTTATTGCATTTTCTGCTTTGTGTGGCAAATAGGAATAGAATAATACCAAAACCAATTGTGTTAAACACTCTAAGATATAGTTCTAGTATACTATTCTTCCATGTTCTTAGTAATCTTGATTCCTGTTTTGTTCCCTTTTCTTTTCTAAGGCATAAGCATATTTTCATAAACACATTTACATCACTGGGATTAGAAGTCCCTGGTTCATAACTAGTACAGTTAACTGGATGTATCTTTACTCATGGAAGCAGTCCCACTCCCTGCCTAAGTGTCTGCAGACTGGGACCATAAACATGGTTGTCAAAATGAAAATGCCTAACTTTAAAAAATTCAACTTTACACTTTCTTTATTTTAGCTAATTCTAATTTCAGTGAACAAACCTTTACCATGAGCTAGATCATTCAAGGAGAGGCTGAAGCTCAGCGTTTCATCTCTAGTCCTTTCTTTTGAATCATGTACATTTATCCAATAAATGAATCAATGCCTCTTGGAGTCCTATGCACAGAGACTGCAAAATATAAATGAGGTAAAATAAATATATATTTTAACTTCAAATAAAGCTCACAAACTTTCTACTTTAGATAATCCAAGAAATTCATGTCTGTTTCATTTATGGAGTGTGAAGCTGAACACAGTTTAGGTTCCACAAGTGAAATTTCATTAAAAACCCTGTGCATGGCTCTGTCCATGGGCTGAGTTGCTTCCAGCCTTATTCCCCGTTCTATTAGTGTCCTATCAATAACAGCCCCTCCAGGGAATATTGGCCCTTTGTTTCCAGTTCCACTGATGTGTTAAAGGTAAAGGGGTACCAGAGTCCTGGAGGGACTCAGGGGCCAGTGGCAGGTGAGACATCGGCCTGCAGAAGGCGCTCCAAAGGCTGGAAAGAGCTAATTCCCAAGACGACCAGCGGAGGCACTGCACCGGTGAGTCGTCACTTTGCTACAAGACAGTATGAATTATAGATCAGAGACCAAAAAATACAGTACAATCCTTGGGCCATCAGTCCAGCATTCTGGGTCCATCATGGGAAAATTTCTTGGCTGTTAAGTAGCCACTATTGAAAATCTTATGTGACAACCATGCTAGACAAACCAGCTAGTTTAGAGCTGCATAAAATACTTTCGTGCTATTTTGAGACATCTAAGAAAAGGTACATTTCTATAGAAATCTGACCCCAGAGCTATGGCCACTTACACTAGATCTGACCCACTCAGCTAGTGTATTTTCTGAGCCTTCAAAACAAGTTGAACTTAATTTTTTTTCAGAGTAGCAGCCGTGTTAGTCTGTATCTGCAAAAAGAACAGAAGTACTTGTGGCACCTTAGAGATTAACCAATTTATTAGAGCATAAGCTTTCGAGGGCTACACCCCACTTCATCAGATGCATAGAACAGAACATATAGTAAGATAGATAGATAGATAGATATACACATACACACACGAGAAACTGCTGAGCTTGAATTAATATGCAAACTAGATACCATTAACTTGGGTTTGAATAGAGACTGGGAGTGGCTGGGTCATTACACATATTGAATCTATTTCCTTAAGTTAAGTATCCTCACACCTTCTTGTCAACTGTCTAAATGGGCCATCTTGATTATCACTACAAAAATTTTTTTTCTCCTGCTGATAATAGCTCATCTTAACTAATTAGCCTCTCACAGTTTGTATGGTAACTTCCAACTTATCTGTATGTATATATAAATATCTTACTATATGTTCCATTCTATGCATCCAATGAAGTGAGCTGTAGCCCACGAAAGCTTATGCTCGAACAAATTTATTAGTCTCTAAGATGCCACAAGTCCTCCTGTTAGTGTGTTTTTGTTTTGTTTTGTTTTCTTAAGTGCCACACAAATTTTTAGACCACATCTATCCTTGGTTTTAGCTGGCAGAGCAAATTACTTCAGTGGGGTTTGTGCCCATTTATGGAGAACTGAATTTGTCCTGGTCCTATATGTCATTTTTTCTCTTTAGCTGATATTGCACTCTTTGATGATATGGAAATATGGCTGAGGGCCAATTCCTACCCTCAGTGCAGACCACTAAGCTCAAGTATGGCTACAACAAATAATATTATTCATATAAACATAATAGCAGTTTTTGGGCCCAGATCTCAGCAGGTGTAAATTGGCATTGATCCACTGAATTAAATGGGGCTATGCTGATTTATACCAGCTAAGGATCTGGCCTTCAGAGTCTTACAAAAATCTATAATAGTCCAAATTACAGGAAACTTAGTCACTATTGTAGACATGTGGCTTTGACAAAGAAACTTTCCCATAAACACTTAAAGTGAGAAGCCCTGATGAGAAGGAATACCTAATTGCTAAAAAATATTTGGCATAAATTCTTTGTATGACTATTCTGACTGTAGAGTGCCCAGACCTGAAGGGCTCTATGTAGCTCAAAAGCTTCTCTCTCTCATCAACAGAAGTTGGCCCAAGAAAAAATATTATTTCACCCACCTTGTCTCTCTCATAAGATGTATGGCAGCAAGGACAGACAATCTCATCCCAGAGTCTAGGATTTCAGTCAAAGATGAAACAGAAAATATAAGATAGCAGCCTTTTTTCCTTTTTCAGAAGCAGCATTAAAAAGTTTTTTTTCATCTCCAAAATACTGTGTCCTAAAGCAACAATATAAATTTTTCAAATAAGTCTGCACATTTGAAATCCTATTTCTTATTTTCCCCCACCTAGATTTCATAAGGTCATGAATAAATTGCGAAAACTAAGGCTTAAGTTTAAGAGGAAAGACTTCTGAGTTATTTTATTTATATATATATTTATATATTTATTTATATATAATTTTTTTTAAAAAAAGGTGAAAATGCCATTCAGAGAATGGAAGAAAACATGGACTCCAGTTCTTCAAAAACAATAATGTCCCCTGTAAAGTACACTGAAATCCTCATGGAGGTAACTGATATTACAGACTGATAGTGACTACACACATATATATTGTGCCATTTGTAAAAGATGGGGATTGCTCAATTTGTCTGCTATACTAAAAAAATCTGACAGGAGAAAAAGGCTGTACTAGATATACAGTATGTTTCAGTGCAACTGGAAGTTAGACACCGACCTTCAAGAGCTAGCCTCACAGCTACGTTTTATAACAAGCCTGCCCTGCCTTTGAACAATGTACATGCAGAATGAAAAAGTGAAAAGATGGAAATGTCTGGCAGAATAAACCCCTACAAGCCAGAATCAGTTACATATTTTAATTTAGAAGATATGTAATGAAAGAATAGTTATCAGTTTTCTAACACGACAGTTGTCCCATTCGAGATAGTGTAGATATTGTGGTTTGTAGCTTCACACCAGCTCTGAGTGAGGATGAAGGAGAGAGATTTCATCCTCCATGCCTCTTCTTGGGAATTGGTCCTGCAGTTTCCTCATCCTGCTGGTCTGTTCTGGCCTTTGTCTCTTTGGGCTCCTGCACACCCTACAAGAGAACTTGGGCAGTTCCTAGGTCCTGGTCTGGTAGGTACCCTTTAAGCCCCCGGTTATCTTCACACAGCAAAGACCCCAGTTCTGACTTCTTAAGCTTTAAGATTTTAGCTTCCTTTCTTTGCATAACTCCACTTGCTGATCTTTCTTGAGCGGTTCCCTTTTCCTGTCTGTCTCTTTACTCTTTCCCAACAAAGGACACTATTTCTGTTGCTTTTGCCTTCTACAATAAAGGGTTTTACTGCTGTACATTCAGACCTTTCTGGGGATCAGTAAGGAATTCTGTCACTGACTGCCACGTAACTTGGGTGTCTTAGTGCTATGCTGTTGTTCTTCATGGCTCTGCCCCCAATAGCCAGCCTACCAGTGTAGGGTCCCATCCTGGTTTCCACCAGCCTAGTTACTTCTTACAGGGTTACCACAACAATCCCTTCTGGTCCCGAGTCCCCCCAAATCTTTCTCCCGGAGGTCTTAACTACCAGCCACTTGGACTTTTCCCCTCCAGTTCATCACCCCTAAGGGTGTGAAACCTGCCCCCAGTTATCCGTTCACTTTGGTGCTCATGCTCCCCACCGTCTGCACAACAGAGGCCTGCTTGAGGCAGAAACAAAGAAACAGTTTGTTTAATAGAAAAAAAAAATCACAGATTCAAAGCTGCAATAGTAAGGAAAAGCAAAATACATACAAGTCACACAGAACAGAGACACAATCTGAGGCTTTACGTTTCTATATGAGCTAAATTCCCTCGGTTAATACAAGTTATCTATCGCCTCTGAACAGTTTCCCAGCAGGCCCTCTGTCCTAGAGGGGATCCAGTGCTTCATGGAAAGCACCCCACTTAGATGCTGGCCCTTCATTTGTGGATAGCCTTCATTTCAAATCCCTTTCAACAGAGTTTGCAGAGTTTTCTTCCTTTCCCCCCAGACTATGGTAATTTATACATTAATACAATACTATATATTAGTAACACAACAGGGGTGGGGTTTCCCAGAATGGGGTTTTCTTTTCAGTTTCAAGTTGTTTTAGTGTTTTTTCCATTAATTTTAATGGTCCACCATTGTCTCTTCCTACCTGGACAATGCTAGGTGCTCAGAGTGTGAACACCTGCCTGGGAGGTGCCCTCCCTGCCTGATTATTTCACTGCACTGCTGTGAGGTGATGCTGCAGTTGCACTATGGGTACGATTACAATTTTCTACACATAAATACATGCATCAATTCATAACCATAACCTGTATACATATCTCCTAATGGCCATCAAGTTCAGGACATTACATGTTTTCACAAAAGAACTTAGTTGGCATATTTTATATACATAATAACATTGTCGATAACCAGTTGATTCAATTGCTTATTTTGGGGGGTTCAGACTCCCTCATTCTCTCCTTCGGGTGTCTGGACCTTTATAGTCACAACAGCCTTTTTCGCAACTGCATCACATCGCTGACTCATAATCAACTTGTGATCTACTAAAACCTCCAGATGCTTTTCAGCAGCACTACTGCCTACCCAGTTATTCCCCATGGTGTATATGTGCTTTTGATATTTTTTCCTTCATAAGTATGGTACTTTGCACTTGTCTTTAATGAATTTCATCTTGCTCATTTCAGACCAATTCACCAATTTGTCAAGGTCATTTTGAATTCATTCTTCCTGCTTGTTTGCTTAAAGCCTGCTATTAAACTAAATCAATATATTAATATAGTAAACATCCCAACAACAAACAGGTGTAACGGTGGGCACTCACAGCTGGAGCAATCTCTGGCAGCCTGTGGAGGAACCAGGTTGTGTCTCTGCTTTGGTTTCTCTTAACGTGCTTTCAATAAGTTCAGTGAGGCTGATACATATTGAACAGTGCCCTTCAGGGGTCTAGTTTACTCATTCCAAAAGGGAACATGTTGCACAAATAAGCCTCCACACCATCATCCTCGCTGGCAGGGGAAGGGAGCAGAATTAACCTCAGTCCACCATCCCCCTTCCATCCAGGCTCCTTACCAGCAAGGGCCCTCTTGACTCAGAACACTCTTCTGGAGTCAGGGCTGTGACAGATATTGCAAATATCTGTTTCTCCTCCTACCCTTTGTCCATCTGGCTGTTTAGGCTGTAAACCCTCTTGGGGAGGGACCGTTTCTTACCATGTGTTTTTACAGCATCAAACACAACTGTAAGGGGACCTGATTGAGGCCTCTGGACAGTGCCATAATACAAATTATTTCAAGTGCAATACTGCATTTGTGTTTTTACATGGTAATGTGTGTGCTCATTATAACAGGGTTACACATACTTTTGAGGATTTCATCATCACACTTTCTTCACACAGTAATACGTCATACCATATAGTCAACTAAAAACCCTTCTATGACAATAACAATCAAAAGTCATTATACAAATTCCAAGCAAAACAGTGAAAGTTCTCAAACAATGCCACGTTACCGAAACTAAAGTGTGTGTAGAAATCCATTCTTCTGTTAAAATGTCAGAAGTTCACCCTCATCACAGGAAATAATTAGTCTTTTTAAAAAAAGAAGACTGAATGCAGAGATGAAAAGGTCAGATTTTTATGGGGGAGAGAGATCAGGCAATCTGAAAAGCAACACTTTTCAGGGAGGTCTCTACACCTTTCTTGGGAGTCCTAAGGATCTTCCATTTCCCCACAATTTTATCCAAACGCATCATACCACTATTTTTCTAACCATAGGCTGGAACCAGTCAACAATCACTCAGACAACCAGATAAACTGATCCTGATCAAAGAAAGTGATGATCTCTTTCAAGGACTGGGCATGCTGGTGTTGCTGCAATTTAGCCTAGATCTACCTTAAGAGTGAGACCTTGGTGCAGGGAATTCAACAGAACATTGCCACAAGGCCCACCGGACCCAGAGATAAACACTATTTAAAAGAATTTTGTGCAATCTTCCTCCTGATGGTGTTTATTCTTCCACAATTTGTCTATTTTGTACAAACAGATATCAGATACGCCATGACTGTCATTTGTATAAATTACAATTATTTAGATCAGAATCAGGGTCTGCTCTTAGTCTCTTTCCCAACAAACACACCTTGTCAAGGTTCCTCCCCCACTCTGAACTCTAGGGTACAGATGTGGGGACCTGCATGAAAAACCTCCTAAGCTTATCTTTACCAGCTTAGGTCAAAACTTCCCCAAGGTACAAAATATTCCACCCGTTGTCCTTGGATTGGCCACTACCACCACCAAATTAATACTGGTTACTGGGGAAGAGCTGTTTGGATGCGTCTTTCCCCCCAAAATACTTCCCAAAACCTTGCACCCCACTTCCTGGACAAGGTTTGGTAAAAAGCCTCACCAATTTGCCTAGGTGACTACAGACCCAGACCCTTGGATCTTAAGAACAATGAACAATCCTCCCAACACTTGCACCCCCCCTTTCCTGGGAAATGTTGGATAAAAAGCCTCACCAATTTGCATAGGTGACCACAGATCCAAACCCTTGGATCTGAGAACAATGAAAAAGCATTCAGTTTTCTTACAAGAAGACTTTTAATAAAAATAGAAGTAAATAGAAATAAAGAAATCCCCCCTGTAAAATCAGGATGATAGATATCTTACAGGGTAATTAGATTCAAAAACATAGAGAACCCCTCTAGGCAAAACCTTAAGTTACAAAAAAGATACACAAACAGAAATAGTTATTCTATTCAGCACAATTCTTTTCTCAGCCATTTAAAGAAATCATAATCTAACACATACCTAGCTAGATTACTTACTAAAAGTTCTAAGACTCCATTCCTGGTCTATCCCCTGCAGAAACCAGCATATAGACAGACACACAGACCCTTTGTTTCTCTCCCTCCTCCCAGCTTTTGAAAGTATCTTGTCTCCTCATTGGTCATTTTGGTCAGGTGCTAGCGAGGTTACCTTTAGCTTCTTAACCCTTTACAGGTGAGAGGAGCTTTCCCCTGGCCAGGAGGGATTTCAAAGGGGTTTACCCTTCCCTTTATATTTATGACACACCTATGCACTGATGACTTTCAGAAGTTGTTGTATTTTAAATAGTCTATAGTAGAATTAAGATTCTAGAGAATTTTAAGGCAGTTGATGGTGAAGAAATTGTTTTAAAAGGCTTCAATAATTCAGAAGATGGAATTCATTTCCAAGAGATTCCAATTAAGGAATGTAGATCATAACAACCCAGCTTTGTTGCTTGTAGGTAAATTAAGAATATTTTCAAATGTAGATGTGAGAACAGTTTGAATTCTACCTGAAATAGATATGTAAAAGGCTTACCTGGAACAGAACTATGTACATTTAACAGTCAAGAGACCCAGCAAATGGAAGGCTAATTCCCTCCCACACTTTACTTAAACACTAAGTCATAAATTTGATTGCTAACAATAAGGTGCACTGACACATTTTTACTCATCTGAAAGTAAATGGACCAGCCAATGTTACATAATTGTTAAAACAAAACAGCAACAGATGTTAAGAAAAAAATGGAACAATGATTTATTGGTTAAATCTAACCTGTATTATTTAGCTTAACTATTTTTTAAAAGAGTACAATATGGATTTAATGGCATTGAGAGAAGTTACTAGAACATGAACATACCAGTACCAGTTGTCCTGTTCAACAACTTACACAGGTTTTCATTTTGATTTCTGACACTGACATTTGAGACATATAGCTGGTATTGTCCTGTCAAAACATGTCATACAGTATAATCCGCATTCTCCTAGATGCCAAGCATTTTTGTGTGCATTCAAAAAGCTACAGTATCAAATTAATGTCCTGTTAAGTAAAGTATACTAGTTGAGGGTCTGATAAAGCAAGATCTGTCTAGCTTTCATGCCAGTGAGCCTGCAGAAGCCAAAAACTTTGGATTCTTCTCTCAAATATACCATAGAAGCATTTTTGGCTGAAATGGTCTAGAGCCACATTATACCCTTGATCCATGCACATGATTCTCTTGAATATTGATGGAAATTATGGGCATAGATTCACAGTACAATATGGCCAGATGCCTGCATTTTGTAGTATGTTTAAAAACTCCAGCATATCACACACAGTACGCATGATTCTCCTCTTATCTTGTCGTAAACCAAAGACATACATCCATGCAAGGCCATAGAATTGCACCACTGTAAAACAGGGTTAGGTGAGATTAGACTCAGCCCAATAAAAGGGCCCGAATGTGAGACCCTTATGTTAAATAGCACCATATCAAATGTCCTCCTATTGAATTTAATGGGAGTAATTGTGGAGTAAGGTGCTACTCATCAAGAGAAAGGGTGTCAGAATCTGCCCAAGCAGTATTTCATTTTGGAACTTCATGATAACAATAAAAGAGTGTTACTAGGAGCCAGATGCCACACCTGTGTAGATGGGCAAATGAGAACCAAATGCAGCGGAAATGGATCATTTCTGCTGTCAGGTGGCCCATACCATAAAGAACCCACATACAGGGATGCCACAACCCTTTGAATGTCACAGAGCAGAGTTCTGTAGCAGCTGGTCTCTATTTAGGGTGTGACCATAATTATCTTACTTGTGGACAGAGCGGAATTTTGCATTTAAATCAGATTTTTGCTGGTATTGCTGCTTGAAATAAGATTAACAGTTTGAATTTCCCTTAATTTAGTCACTTCCTTCACTGGGAAAATAATATCTATCATATAATATAACAATTATATTCTACAGGATTTTAAAAATCACAACTTTCTTTTCCATTTTTCTTCATTATTTGCTGCTCTTCAGTCGACGAAAGAGAAAACACCATTTAAAATGTAAGGTGAATAACCTTAGACTGCACTGAACCTCAAATTGTAAATATCTCTATCAAAAGCAAAGAACTGGAAATAGCAAAGCACTTGCTTAATTTTTGAAGCATGCGAATAGTGCTACATGCTTAAGTTCTTTACTGGATCAGGACCTAACTTATGAACACAGAATACAGATCTTTCCTTAAATTCTTCTCAATATCAGTAAGGGCATTCAAAATTACAAGTGATACTTTTCTACTCATGAGAGCTGAAATGGCAACTTCACAAAGGTTCAATTAAACAGAATTCCTGATGCAAAATTTTTAAATGCATTAATTTAAAACAGTAAAATAAAGTATATTTAATGAATTTGCTGTGTACCCTGCAGGTGGAGATTTGGCTTGAATTGTATTAAGGCACAATAAATGCAAATAATGTACACATTTTCACAATGTGTTTTGCAGAAGATAACTTTCTGCTACATAGTGTTTACTGATGACAAGTCTTTCAATAAGTATTTCCTCTAGTTATTTTAATACTTTTTTCTTTGATTACCTGGATAAAAAGAGGAATGTATATTCAATTATTTAAATATTGGGGCAGTGCAAAATACAAGCAAAATGCGACCATTTTCTTCTAAAATACAGTAGATTGATACTGATTTTCAGCATTTGGATCTCAGCAAAGGAAAACTGAAATTTTTACATTAATTTCTACACACCATACCTGTATTACATTTTAATTTAAAAATTAATACTTATAACAGTATGTTCACTTATTTCTATAAAAATGTATTTTTGGTTGGTTCAGTTCTTGTTTCTGCCAGTTTGTAAAACTGCTTTAAAAAGATGGCTTATGTAAAAAGTACTGCATTAGAAGATGGTGTGTTATATTATCAAAACTGCGGTAAGACAAAGTTGTCATTTTAAAGTGACACTAAACAAATTGATTTTACATGCTTTCCAAATGGGAAAACAGAGAAACTCCAGGTTTTGTAATAATCTCTAAAACTGCACCCCAGAATTGTTAGATGCCTTGCACCTGTGATTTAAAAATGAAAGTCTCCACAATGTAACTTTAAAAAACAAACAAACAACCTAGGTCTGCCTAATTCCTTTAGTAATGGAAATTTATTTAGATGGAAATGATAAATGTATTGCACTGAAATTAAAGCGCTAGAGAGATGAAACATTTTTCTAAACATTAAACATGATTGTTGTCTAGTGCAAAAAGCTCCCCTCTAAACACTGTCAGTCATTCAGTTTAGATGGTTTCAGGTTTGCATTCTACAGAAAGCAATCATGTCTACGCTGGATCACAGTGCAGTTTCATAAATGATTAATCCTGAGGCAACATCTTTTGAAGAATCTGTGACAATTTGACCATTCTGAATAACTTCTGGGTAATTTTTACTGAAGTAGACCTAGAAAAATAAAACATACATACACTGATTAATTTTACCCATCACTGTTAAACATTTTTTAGTTTCAAAAGACATAGTTCTCCAGATTAATGCAATGTAAGCACAGAAATTAATTTCCATCAGGAAACTGAACAGGAACTTTAGTTTAACAAAATTCAAGACATAGCTCCTTATTCACTGAGGAATTAGTAAAATTACTGTCCGATCTTTCTCTCTGATCAGAATAAAGTGTAACTGAATCCTCACATGACCTGTAGATCCATTCAAGTTAGATATAGTATATCACTTTGCATTAAACAGATAAGTAAAATTATTTTACTGGCTCAAAACATGGAGATAAATTAAAAACAGGATGACAAAGAGGCTGGGAAATCTAGAGTCCGCACAAGGGTTTCTCATTTTCACACATAAAATGAACACAATGGATCTGGATGTTAATATCAGGTTGTAATCCTTATATTTTACAAACTATGATTGACAACCATTGAAACTTCACAGTATATGTATGAAATATCCCAGCGTTTAATTTGTGCTGCAGGGCAGTTATAGGGCCTATAGAAATGTGATCTCTGGATAGTGTACCACAACAATGAAAGGAGAAGCAAAAGCCTTAACAATGACTCAACCAAGCAACTTCTCTAAAATGTAAGATGATACCAAATAATAGGACAGTTCTTTGCCAAGCCTTTGAGTTCTTGAATTCTACCAATTTCTAGCTGAACTAGAAGAGATACAGGTTTCCTGATAAATGTATAATCAGAACATAAAGGAAATGAAATGCTGTCAAGTTTCACTGTTCCACAATCATCAGTTTTTAGTAGCTGTATCATATCTCTGTTCCTTGACAGATGCGCATTACAAAATGAAATAATGTCAAGACTTGTGTGCTCTTATCTGAAAATGTGTTTGGGTGAGAAAGGACTTCAAATGTAATTTTTTCAAAGAAGAATGTGAAAAGTTTTGTTTGAGTCTTTAAAAAACAGAAAATACGCGATCTTTCTGAGGCTGACATGTGTCACAAGTTAGGTCTCATATTCATGCTGTCCTGAATATGGCTTGTGAAACATTTCTCCTATTTATATTTTGGGGGCACTGTCAACAAAGTTAGCTTTGCCTGATAATTATGTTCTTTTCATATCTGAATAAATGTATAGGACATAGGATATAAAAAAGAAATAGCTATATTATACAAAACCTCCTATATGTATGAATGTCTCCCTTTGTGTACACACACATACTAATGCAGTGTATTTGTACAATTTCCAAAGAATATTAAGGTTATGATTTGAATCAACAAAAGGACTGGAAGTCAAGTATTCTCCAGTAACCAGCCATAATGGGGCACACAAGAGGAAAAGTAATCTAGTGCCTGGCTGCATCTACATATTGGCCGTTGAAGCCTTGGTAGTTCACTTCCATCTTTTTACTGATTTAAGACATAATTTTAACATATTTTTACTGGAGCTTTTGACAGTGAATTTTCTTAAGAAAAGGTAATAGAAAACCTCAGCACATTACCGGGGATACAATGAAATGGCAGTAGTTTTTTCAACCATCTCACTGTACGTGTACGGGAATCCTTCACCTGGGGCCTGATATCGCAAGATGCGGAATGCCCACAGTTCAAGTGTGTAAGGTGCTTAGAGCCTCACATAAGACATCTGATGAAGTGATGCATCTGATGAAGTGAGCTGTAGCTCACGAAAGCTCATGCTCAAATAAATTGGTTAGTCTCTAAGGTGCCACAAGTACTCCTTTTCTTTTCACATAAGACAGGTCTTCCACTAACATTAACAGGACAGTAATGACATTAAAACGTCTATACAGTAATGACTGTGCATGCATAATAGCTGATATTTAAATATATATTTGTAAGCAAAAATCTTTTATTAATATATCCAAAGGCTGTTAATACAATAACTGCCCACTCCTGGTGCCACTGAAGTCAAGAGCAAAGCTTCCCTTGACATCAGGATTGGAGTCCAAATGGTAAATTTTGTTTATCTGAATAAATCATTGTTGAGTGTGCAGCAGTGGGGTAAAATAAGCTAAACTCAATGAACATGTTGTTCTGTCCAACCAATTATTTCTCTTTTTCTTATGATGATCTCCTAACAGCTCCTTTTAAATTGAACATAGATAACAACAATGTTCACTTAGGGCTCAATCTTGCAGAGTGGCTTTGGGGTGGCTGAGCAGTGTCACACAGCATTCAGACTCATAAGCAATTCTGAGCATGCTCAGCAGGATGGACTTTGAGCTGCATCATACTATGCCAGGGTTGCTACCTTTTACATTTGCAGAAAAATAATAAGAAATGCTAAGTGGCTGAAATGGGCAGAATTCTCTGACTGGTTTATGAATGTTATAATTCTTGACATCTGACTTGTGTCCATTTATTCTTTTACATAGAGACTGTCCAGTTTGCCCAATGTACATGGCAGAGGGGCATTGCTGGCACATGATGGCATATATCACATTGGTAGATGTGCAGGTGAACGAGCCTCTGATAGTGTGGCTGATGTGATTAGGCCCTATGATGGTGTCCCCTGATCGACTCCTTTTCTTTTTGCGAGTTCAGACTAACACGGCTGCTACTCTGAAACCTGTCATTATGCAAGGCACTGCATTTAGCCGTATGGAGTGGAAATCTATCAACTTCATGAAAAAACTCGTACAGATACAGATAGACATCATCTTCCTTTCCAAATGCAAACAGATGGACATCATACCAAAAGGACTGAAGGTAAAAAATCCATTACAATCTACATACCACACAGACTATGCTGACAGCTTGTGTCACACGCTCTCAAAGAAACTGCGGAACCACCTGATCAACATCCTCTACAGCAAACAGGGAAAGATTAAGAATGAGCTCTCAAAACTGGATACTCTCATAAAAAACCAACCTTCCACACAAACTTCCTCGTGGCTGGACTTTACTAAAACTAGAGAAGCCATTTACAACACACACTTTGCTTCTCTACAAAAGAAAAAGGACACTAAACTATCTAAACTACTACTTGCCACAAGGGGCCACAGCAATGGTTCCCTTAACCCACCCAGCAATATTGTTAATCTATCCAACTATCCTCTTAACCCAGCAGAAGAATCTGTCCTATCTCGGGGCCTCTCCTTCTGCCCCTCCACACCCACGAACATGATACAGTTCTGTGGTGACCTAGGATCCTATTTTCGACGTCTCCGACTCAAGGAATATTTCCAACACACCTCTGAACAACATACTAATCCACAGAGACCTTCCTACCAACACTACAAAAAGAAGGATTCTAGGTGGACTCCTCCTGAAGGTCGAAACAGCAGACTGGACTTCTACATAGAGTGCTTCCGCCAACGTGCTCGGGCTGAAATTGTGGAAAAGCAGCATCACTTGCCCCATAACCTCAGTCGTGCAGAACACAATGCCATCCACAACCTCAGAAACAACTCTGACATCATAATCAAAAAGGCTGACAAAGGAGGCGCTGTTGTCATCATGAATAGGTCGGCATATGAACAAGAGGCTGCTCGGCAGCTCTCCAACACCACTTTCTACAAGCCATTACCCTCTGATCCCACTGAGGGTTACCAAAAGAAACTACACCATTTGCTCAAGAAACTCCCTGAAAAAGCACAAGAACAAATCCGCACAGGCGCACCCCTGGAACCCCGACCTGGGGTATTCTATCTGCTACCCAAGATCCATAAACCTGGAAATCCTGGGCGCCCCATCATCTCAGGCATTGGCACCCTGACTGCAGGATTGTCTGGCTATGTAGACTCCCTCCTCAGGCCCTATGCTACCAGCACTCCCAGCTATCTTCGAGACACCACAGACTTCCTGAGGAAACTACAATCCATCGGAGATCTTCCTGAAAACACCATCCTGGCCACTATGGATGTAGAAGCCCTCTACACCAACATTCCACAAAAAGATGGACTACAAGCCATCAGGAACAGTATCCCCGATAATGTCACGGCAAACCTGGTGGCTGAACTTTGTCACTTTTTCCTTACCCATAACTATTTCACATTTGGGGACAATGTATACCTTCAAATCAGTGGCACTGCTATGGGTACCCGCATGGCCCCACAGTATGCCAACATTTTTATGGCTGACTTAGAACAACGCTTCCTCAGCTCTCGTCCCCTAATGCCCCAACTCTACTTGCGCTATATTATGACATCTTCATCATCTGGACCCATGGAAAAGAAGCCCTTGAGGAATTCCACCATGATTTCAACAATTTCCATCCCATCATCAATCTCTGCCTGGTCCAGTCCACACAAGAGATCCACTTCCTGGACACTACAGTGCTAATAAGCGATGGTCACATAAACACCACCCTATGCCGGAAACCTGCTGACTGCTATTCCTACCCATGCCTTCAGCTTTCACCCAGACCACACCACACGATCCATTGTCTACAGCCAAGCTCTACGATACAACCGCATTTGCTCCAAACCCTCAGACAGAGACAAACACCTACAAGATCTCTATCAAGCATTCTTACAACTACAATACCCACCTGCTGAAGTGAAGAAACAGACTGAAAGAGCCAGAAGAGTTCCCAGAAGTCACCTACTACAGGACAGGCCCAACAAAGAAAGTAACAGAACGCCACTAGCCATCCCCTTCAGCCCCCAACTAAAACCTCTCCAACGCATTATTAAGGATCTACAACCTATCCTGAAGGACGACCGATCACTCTCACAAATCTTGGGAGACAGGCCAGTCCTTGCCTACAGACAGATCCCAACCTGAAGCAAATACTCACCAGCACCCACATACCACACAACAGAACCACTAACCCAGGAACCTATCCTTGCAACAAAGCCCGTTGCCAACTGTGCCCACATATCTATTCAGGGGACACCATCACAGGGCCTAATAACATCAGCCACACTATCAGAGGCTCGTTCACCTGCACATCCACCAATGTGATATATGCCATCATGTGCCAGCAATGCCCCTCTGCCATGTACATTGGGCAAACTGGACAGTCTCTACGTAAAAGAATAAATGGACACAAATCAGATGTCAAGAATTATAACATTCATAAACCAGTTGGAGAACACTTTAATCTCTCTGGTCACTCGATTTCTGATCTCAAAGTGACTATCCTTCAACAAAAAAACTTCAAAAACAGACTCCAATGAGAGACTGCTGAATTGGAATTCATTTGCAAATTGGATACAATTAACTTAGGCTTGAATAGAGACTGGGAGTGGTTGAGTCATTATACTAAGTAAAACTATTTCCCCTTGTTTATTACTCCCTCTCCCCCGCCACTGTTCCTCAGGTGTTCTTGTTAACTCCTGGAAATGTGCTGGAAATGGCCCACCTTGATTATCACTTCAAAAGGTTTTCTCTCCCCTCACCCCACTCTCCTGCTGGTAATAGCTCATCTTAAGTGATCACCCTCCTTACAATGTGTATTTTTTCATGGTCTGTGTGTATATAAAATCTCCTCACTGTACTTTCCACTTTATGCATCCGATGAAGTGAGCTGTAGCTCACGAAAGCTTATGCTCAAATAAATTGGTTAGTCTCTAAGGTGCCACAAGGACTCCCTTTCTTTTTGCGAATACAGACTAACACGGCTGCTATTCTAAACGTAGCAAAGAGACTGTGATAAAGGACAAGAGAGAATACTGGGATGTGGAGCTGAAGGGGTGGGGGATTGGGACAAGGATAGGCTGGAGGGGTCAGGGGCAGAAGTGTCTGTAGCCACTAAAGTCCCCTCAGAATCTAGAATAGAAACCAGGATTCCAGAATCAATACTCCTCTCTACTCAGCAAATAGCTGTATAACCAACTGGCAAAATTTGTACTACATTTACCTCCCGTGGCTGGCCCACACAGATGACAACCTACTACTGAGATCGGCTACTCCTTTAGCTCAAGTAGCAGAGGTCTGAGTGGTGGATCTAAAGATTCAGATTGAGCAGGGGGTTGGACTAGATGACCTCCTGAGGTCTCTTCCAACCCTAATCTTCTATCATTCTATGATTCTGGAACAGTTGAACCACTATGTAGGAGACCATACAATTTCATGTGATGGAATTTGGTTTTTCAGGTTGCTTTTTTAAAAATCCAGGAAGTTACATACAAAAAACTACTTTACTATTAAGATTGCAAAGTCAAGCAGTCAGAAATTAGGAAATATCACAATAAAGTTGCCTGTGCATTCAGAACAAAAAGTGTTATAAGATGCTGAATTATCTAAAAAATCAGGACACAGGTATATCAAATTGGGCACCCCAAATTAGTACACACTTGATCTTAATGTCTCTGTGTCTCAGCTCCCCATCTGTATAGTAGGGATAATACTACCCCCTCATCTCAGAAGGGTGTTGTGAAAATAAATCACTTAATGTTTGTGAAACACTCAGATGCTATAATGTTAAGAGTCATAAAAAAGCTCATGAGGAAATTAATAATTCTTTATTCAGAGCTGGTTTGAATAGTGTGCAATAAATAAGGCCTGGGACAATACAATGAACAACGAAGAGAAAGCAAAATAGTGAATACCCACTCATTCAATGAGCACCATTCATCTTGTGCACTGAGCAAGGAAAAAATAATATATGATCATATAACTAACAGTTGTGTCATAAGGGGGTCAAATGTAGGTCGCATGGGCAACCTTAATTTTGTCATTTTCTAACTTCTGAGTGCTTGACCTCACAACCTTAACGTTCTTTCACGTTCATTTTTTTGTGAGTGATGTATATCTATAACACACACTATATTATTTATACATGCATATGTGCACAAACACATACAGATGGAAACAATCCCAAGCATAATCTTTCAACTCAGGATATATATCATTTTGAGCTCTGGATGTATATTATTTTATATCCCAGTAATAAAGCACTGAATATAAGGGTTTAGAATTGAAAAGCTGATAGATCATTAACTACAGGAATGGATGGGGCCTGCTCTAATACTGAATATGCTAACATGTGAAAAATAAGACTACAGAGACAAACTTAATTACAACTTCTTTTAAAACTACCTGTTTTGCTGTTTCAATCAGAGCAGCAGCTTCAGCCTTGCCCACTTGTTGCACCATCTTGTAGAACAGGCTCTCTTTTTCTTGTAGCAAAATGTATGGCTCATTATATTCTTTCAGTCTTCCTGCATCTAAAACCTGTTAATGAGCAGCAACATACCTATTAATACATGAAATTCTGAAACAACATATTATAGGTAATTCACTACAATAGTAGGGCTGGTAGGTGGGGTTTTTTAGGCTGTATTCTTTGATTAAATGTTCAAATGCATTATATGGATTGAAGGTTGGATATTCTAATATCCTTTCAGTGGGCGCATGGTATATTTTCTGTTTCTAGACCAGGGAAGATACCTACCCTGACTCTATTCTTTACTCGTAATAAAGATGAGGTACTATCAGAGATAGAGGTGTCAAAAGAAGAAGTGCTAGAACAAATTCATCAATTAAAAAGCATTAAGTTGTTACGTCAGCAGTACACGCTCAAGAATTTTGAAAAAAAATTCAGAGTAAAGTCGGTGAGCTGCTAGGAAAAATGTGCAGGCTCTCGTTACAATCAGCCACTCTGCTAAAGAACTAGAAGATAGCAAATATTGTACATATATATATTTAAAAGATACTGACTGGGTGATCTCAGAAATTACAGACTGTGAAGTCTTACTACTTTCCTTGGTAATTTGATCAAAATGATAATTAAAAATAGAATTATAAAGCACTTAGTAAATCATGATAAATTAGGATCTAACCACCTTGGCTTTTGCAAAGGAAAATTATGCCTCACAAATTTATTAGAATTCATAGAATCATAGAATATCAGGGTTGGAAGGGACCTCAGGAGGTTATCTAGTCCAACCCCCTGCTCAAAGCAGGACCAATCCCCAACTAAATCATCCCAGCCAGGGCTTTGCCAAGCCTGACCTTAAAAACTTCTAAGGAAGGAGATTCCACCACCTCCCTAGTAACGCATTTCAGTGTTTCACCACCCTCCTAGTGAAAAAGTTTTTCCCAATATCCAACCCAAACCTCCCCCACTGTAACTTGAGACCATTACTCCTCGTTCTGTCATCTGCTACCACTGAGAACAGTCTAGATCCATCCTCTTTGGAACCCCCTTTCAGGTAGTTGAAAGCAGCTATCAAATCCCCCCTCATTCTTCTCTTCTGCAGACTAAACAATCCCAGTTCCCTCAGCATCTCCTCGTAAGTCATGTGTTCCAGTCCCCTAATCATTTTTGTTGCCCTCCGCTGGACTCTTTCCAATTTTTCCACATCCTTCTTGTAGTGTGGGGCCCAAAACTGCACACAGAACTCCAGATGAGTCCTCACCAATGTCAAATAGAGGGGAACGATCAAGTCCCTCGATCTGCTGGCAATGGCCCTACTTATACATCCCAAAATGCTACTGGCCTTCTTGGCAACAATGGCACACTGTTGACTCATATCCAGCTTCTCGTCCACTGTAACCCCTAGGTCCTTTTCTGCAGAACTGCTGCCGAGCCATTCGGTCCCTAGTCTGTAGTGGTGCATGGGATTCTTCCATCCTAAGTGCAGGACTCTGCACTTGTCCTTGTTGAACCTCATCAGATTTCTTTTGGCCTAATCCTCTAATTTGTCTAGGGCCCTCTGTATCCCATCCCTACCCTCCAGTGTATCTACCTCTCCTCCCAGTTTAGTGTCATCTGCAAACTATTCTAAAATGCATCAATAACACAGTAGATAAAGGAAAACTGGTTGACAATTTATTTGGACTTTCAAAAGGCTACTGAAGGAACTAAGTATGCACGGTAGAGACAAAATGTTTATTGCTCAGGAAGGAACGCACTAAGAGATAGAAAACAAAGAGTAGAAATAAATGGTCAATTTTTAACATGGCAAAAGCAGGATACCACGAAGTTCCATACAAAGATTGATTTTCAATATATTTATTTGTTGTGTGGAAAAGAGGTGAGTAGTGAGGTATCAAAACTTGCAGATGGTACAAAATTATTCAGGTAAGTCTAGACCAGAGAAGACTGTCAATAACTTCAAAGGACCCTACCAAACTAAATGAATGAGCACCACAATGGCAGATGAAAATAAATTCTGACAAATACAAAGTAATGCATATTGGAGGGAACACTTAACGACTCATGCATCCGATGAAGTGAGCTGTAGCTCATGAAAGCTTATGCTCAAATACATTTGTTAGTCTCTAAGGTGCCACAACTCCTCCTTTTCTTTTAACGACTCATATACTCTACTAGATTCTAAATTAACTATATGACTCAGGAAAAAGACTTGGATATCATGGTGTACAAACTATATTTTAAGTTTAGTAGCAGTCAAGATAGCAAACAAAATGTTAGGATACAGAAGGGAATTGAATAGAAAATAATATAGAAAATATTTTTCTATTATATAAATCAATGATATGCACTCACCTGGAATACTCTACTCAGCTTTCAAAAAGGATAAAGCAGAAAGCCAGGGACAGATGATGAGAATGATTAGAGAGACAAAAACTCATATAGCGAGATGTTAAAGAAGTTGGGATTATTTACTTTAAAGAAGAGATGAATAAGAGGGAACATGATAAAAGTATTCAAAATAGTAAGTAGCATGGAGAAGGTAGCTCAAAGACCTGTTCTCCCTGTCTCATAACACAAGACCAGCGGACACTCAATGAAATTGAATGGTGGCAAATTCAAAATGAGGAAGAGAAAATTGCTTCATAAAATGCCTACCCTGCCTATAGTGCTCATTGTGACAATATATCATTGAGGCCAAGAGGTTAGGAGGATTCAAGAATGGATTGGATGTTTATATGGATAACAAGAATATACAGAATTATAATAGTAAATACTAAAAAAAGGTAGGAAGCAATATAAACTCTCATATTTCAGATTGTAAGTCGAACTCTTACTCTTAGGGGTTAGGAGGAAACTACCCATGAAATAGGTAATTCCAGAACTTTTGGGTTTCTCATAGTTTTCTCTAAAGCTGCTAGTACTGCTGACTGTCAGTGACAGAAAACAGGATGAACTGGACCAATGGACTGATCCATGTGGCAGTCCCATGTAAGAATTAGGCATTGTTGATGCTTTCTGCTAATGTGTTTTAAACATCTGGACCTAGCATTGGGAAATTCAAACTCCCAGCTCTAAGCTACCAGTTAAATTATAATAGATTCATAGATATTAAGGTCAGAAGGGACCATTATGATCATCGAGTCTGACCTCCTGCACAACGCAGGCCACAGAATCTCACACACCCACTCCTGCGAAAAACCTCTTACCTATGTCTGAGCTACTGAAGTCCTCAAATCGTGGTTATACCAGTAATGTACCAGTTATTACACATTTAGAAGTATGATACATTATATTTGAACATATGATAATCAAGATCATATGCAGCAATTATTACAAAAAAAGTTTGCAGAGAAGTAGCCCATAGACTTTTTTCCATTTAAAAAAGCTTCTATAGTAAAGAAAAATGCAAAGTATATGCAATGAATTCCTCTAGAGAACAATATATACAGTACTGTTGTGTGTATGGATGTACAAAGTGTTAATGGAAAACTTTTGCAAGCTCAAGTTATATTACACAGCACATAAATCACTCTTACTCTATAATAAATGCTCAAAGTATGTCACCTGGGCAGGTATTAATTATACATGCAGATATTTCAATATTCTTACACCTATCATTATTAATTTGCATATTTAAGGATAAATTACAAATGTAATTTTCATTGCAATCTTTTATTTACTACAGTAAATCATAGTTAAATGCAGCTTTCTTAAGCATTTAAGGATAATTGAATCTATCTTATATACAGTACATACATAATAATTAAGATGACCTATGGCTTTCCAAGTTAGGTGCCTTGAATGTGCAATTTTTTTAAAGTATAGCACTTTATTATGTAACCTCTCCTTATGAAATCAAAGACAAAGCATGTTCTCTAAATATAGGACACTTTCTCCCTCTCTCATGTGAAGAAGTATGTAGATAAAATGAAGCTATTTCCTATGCCCTGGTCTACACTACAAGTTTAGGTCGAATTTAGCAGCATTAGATCGATTTAACCCTTCACCCGTCCACACGACGAAGCCATTTTTTTCGACTTAAAGGGCTCTTAAAATCGATTTCTGTACTCCTCCCCCGACGAGGGGATTAGCGCTGAAATCGACCTTGCCGGGTCGAATTTGGGGTAGTGTGGTCGCAATTCGACGGTATTGGCCTTTGGGAGCTATCCCAGAGTGCTCCATTGTGACCGCTCTGGACAGCGCTCTCGACTCAGATGCATTGGCCAGGTAGACAGGAAAAGGCCTGCGAACTTTTGAATCTCATTTCCTGTTTGGCCAGCGCGGCAAGCTGCAGGTGACTGCAGATCTCATCAGCAGAGGTGACCATGATGGAGTCCCAGAATCACAAAAGAGCTCCAGCATGGACCGAACGGGAGGTAAGGGATCTGATCGCTGTATGGGGAGACGAATCTGTGCTATCAGAACTCTGTTCCAAAAGATGAAATGCCCAAACGTTTGAAAAAATCTCCAAGGGCATTAAGGACAGAGGCTATAACAGGGACCTGCAGCAGTGCCGCGTGAAACTTAAGGAGCTCCGGCAAGCCTACCAAAAAACCAGAGAGACAAATAGCCACTCAGGGTCAGAGACCCAGACATGCCGCTTCTATGATGAGCTGCATGTCATTCTAGGGGGTAGAGCCACCACTACCCCACCCCTGTGCTTTGACTCCATCTATGGATTATCACACAACAGGGATGCACATTTTGGAGATGAGGAAGACGATGATGAGGAGGAGGAGGTTGAGGATAGCGCACAGCGAGCAAGCGGAGAAACCGTTTTCCCCAAGAGCCAGGAACTGTTTCTCACCCTGGACCTGGAGCCAGACCCGCCAGGGGGAGAAGGGACCTCTGGTGAGTGTACCTTTGTAAATATAATACACAGTTTAAAAGCAAGCGCGTTTAACGATTAATTTGCCCCGAAGACTTGGGATGCATTCGCAGCCAGTACAGCTACTGGAAAAGTCTGTTAATGTGTCTGGGGATGGAGCGGAAATCCTCCAGGGACATCTCCATAAAGCTCTCCTGGATGGTCACTCCTCATGGTCACCTGGTTGAAATAGGGTAATTTTATTAAGAGGACATTCAGACGTGGCTGTTCCTGCTGGGCTGTGTGCCTGTGGCTGAAAAGAAATATTTCCCGCTGTTATCCACATAGTGTGGGGAGGGGTGAAGCGATCATCCCAGAGAATTGGGTGTGTGTGGGGGTGGCCGTTCCTGCTGGGCTGTGTGCCTGTGACTGAACAGAAATCTTCCCCGCTGTCCCTCATGCTGTGGGAGCAGGGGTGAAGCAATCATACCAGAGAATTGGGTGTGTGTGGGGGGGGGTTAGTTGGGTTTGTGCTGCACGTTAACTCGAAAATCGCAGCCCTTCCTTTTAAATTGCGCTGCTGTTTGAAACCATTCCCACATGTTATGAGGGTATCCATGTCCTCATCACTCTCGTCACTGCGCTGCCATCGCCTCTTCACCTGCTTTTGCAGGTTCTGGTTCTGCATATACTGCTGGATAACGCGCATAGTGTTTACAATGCTCATAACTGCCATGGTGATCTGAGCGGGCTCCATGCTTGCCGTGGTATGGCATCTGCAGGAGAGCAGGAGAGCAGAGTGGCAGCAGAAGCGGCGGGTGGATGATGATGCTGACAGCAATATGGCGCCCGCATGGAAAAAGGCGTGAAACTATTGTCGGCCGTTACTTTCACGGAAGGGGGGGTAAGGGGTAGGCTGGCAGCAGATGGTGCAGTGCGACTGCTAGCAGTCGTTGTCTCCTGGGTGCTCGCCAGCTGACGGTGCAGTACGACTGTAGTCGTCATCGTTTCCAAGCAGACAATCTCCATGAGATGAAATTTCAGAAGAGAATGACCTGGAGTCACTCCCATGTCTGCACAGGCGCCCCGACCGACCTCACTGAGGTCGGCCAAGAGCATCCAGGAGACGACGACGAAGATGACGGCTGCCAGTCGTATTGAACCGTCTGCTGCCACAAGGCAATGAGCTGCTGTTGTGTAGCAATGCAGTGCCGCGTCTGCCAGGACGCATACGGTGACAGTGAGCTGAGCGGGCTCTATGCTTGCCGTGGTATGGCGTCTGCACGGGTAACCCAGGAAAAAAGGCACAAAATGATTGTCTGCCATTGCTTTCATGGAGGGAGGGGGGCCTGACGACATGTACCCAGAACCACCCGCAACAATGTTTTTGCCTCATCAGGCATTGGGATCTCAACCCAGAATTCCACTGGGCGGTGGAGACTGCAGGAACTGTGGGATAGCTACCCACAGAGCAAGGCTCTGGAAGTTGACGCTAGCCTTGGTACTGTGGACGCACTCCGCCGACTTAATGGTCTTAAGTGGGAACACACACAATTGACTGTATGAAATCAATTTCTAAAAAATCGACTTCTATAAATTCGACCTAATTTCGTAGTGTAGACATACCCTATGTAATATACTGTTTTATACTATTATGGAATACAGATTGTCCTGAAGCTACAAAGAACTTTGTGAACATTACAAAAAACAAACTACTGGATAAAATTTAAAGTTTTTGACCTATAAAAGCCCTAAATGTCTTGGGATCTACTTATTGAAAGTGCCATACTATTGCCACAGCTGCATTCACAGGGGACAGATGAGATGGAGTCCCAGGATCAGAGGGAAGCAGCTGATGTGGCATTATCCATGCACACTCCTCAGCTTTTGAACTCACTCTCCACTTCAGTTTAGAACAGCTCTAGTTTATCAATCTTTGGAGTAGCATGAAAGGCCCATATGCTTTTGCTAGCTGTCAGGAAACCGGAAGGCTGCAGTGGGAGTTCTTAATGATTTTAAATATGTTTTTCACTGCTGGATTATCATTAGTAAATATGAATACTGATTAATGGTTAAAGGAATGGGGGGCTATAGGTATGGTCTATTTGGTCCTTATATATTTAAGAACAGGCCGTAAATGCCTTGAGTAAAAGATAGGCACTCTTCTTTAAGTGGCCAAATATAAAAATCAAAATAAATAGTACTTAACTCCAGGAGTTAGACCTATTAAAATCAATATCACTATTCGCAAAGTAAGCTGCTAATCAATGTAAGAGAGGTAAAATCTGGCCCTTAACCACTGACACTTATCTTCTGATGAAATTACATCCAAAGTGTAACTCATACCACCGTACAATATGACTAAACTCAGCCCAGACACTTTCCCAGGTAGTTGTAGCTGTTGAATTTGGTCCAGAAAAGCCAGACAGACTCTCAGTTAGCAAGATCAGACAGGAGTAAAATAAGCATGGAGACAGGTATTGGTGTTCGACTGAAGTCAGATCTTGATTTCAGTGTAAGTGCCAACACAGATTTTATCTGACACCTAAGAGAAATCACTTAATTTCTCAGTGCCTCAGTTTCACTATTTGTAGCCTGTCATAAATATAAAGAGAAGGGTAACAACCTTCCTGTATACAGTACTATAAAATCCCTTCTGGCCAGAGGCACAATATCCTTTTACCTATAAAGGGTTAAGAAGCTCAGGTAACCTGGCTGGCACCAGACCAAAAGGACCAGTAAGGGGACAAGATACTTTCAAATTTAGGGTGTGGGGCAGAGGGAAGGCTTTTGTCTGTCTGGTCTGCGTGCTTGCCGGAGAGAGATCAAGAAAGCAAGTAATCCAGCTCCATTAGAATTAGTAAGTACTAGCAAAAAGAAAAGGAGTACTTGTGACACCTTAGAGACTAACAAATTTATTTGAGCATAAGCTTTCATGAGCTACAGCTCACTTCATCGGATACATTCAGTGGAAAATACAGTGGGGAGATTTATATACATAGAGAACATGAAACAATGGGTGTTACCATACACACTGTAACAAGAGTGATCAGGTAAGGTGAGCTATTACCAGCAGAAGAGCGGAGGGCGGACCTTTTGTAGTGATAATCAAGGTGGGCCATTTCCAGCAGTTGACAAGAACGTCTGAGGAACAGTGTGGGAGGGAGGAGAACATGGGGAAATAGCTTTACTTTGTGTAATTACCCATCCACTCCCAGTCTTTATTCATGCCTAAGTTAATTGTATCCAGTTTGCAAATTAATTCCAATTCAGCAGTCTCTCATTGGAGTCTGTTTTTGAAGTTTTTTTGTTGAAGAATTGCCACTTTTAGGTCTGTAATTGAGTGACCAAAGAGATTGAAGTGTTCTCCGACTGGTTTTTGAATGTTATAATTCTTGACGTCTGATCTGTGTCCATTGATTCTTTTACAAAGAGACTGTCCAGTCTGGCCAATGTACACGGCAGAGGGGCACTGCTGGCACATGATGACATATATCACATTGGTAGATGTGCAGATGAACGAGCCTCTGATAGTGTGGCTGAATTGATTAGGCCCTATGATGGTGTCCCCTGAATAGATATGTGGACACAGTTGGCAACGGGCTTTGTTGCAAGGATAGGTTCCTGGGTTAGTGGTTCTGTTGTGTGGTTGCTGGCGAGTATTTGCTTCAGGTTGGGGGGGCTGTCTGTAGGCAAGGACTGGCCTGTCTCCCAAGATTTGTGAGAGTGATGGGTCATCCTTCAGGACCATAGGTTATAGATCCTTGATGATGCGTTGGAGAGGTTTTAGTTGGGCGCTGAAGGGGATGGCTAGTGGCGTTCTGTTATTTTCTTTGTTGGGCCTGTCCTATAGTAGGTGACTTCTGGGTACTCTTCTGGCTCTGTCAATCTGTTTCTTCACTTCAGCAGGTGGGTATTGTAGTTGTAAGAAGGCTTGATAGAGATCTTGTAGGTGTTTGTTTCTGTCTGAGGGTTTGGAGCAAATGCAGTTGTATCGTAGAGCTTGGCTGTAGACAATGGATCGTGTGGTGTGTCCTTGATGAAAGCTGGAGGCATGTAGGTAGGCATAGCAGTCAGTAGGTTTCCGGTATAGGATGGTGTTTATGTGACCATTGCTTATTAGCACCGTAGTGTCCAGGAAGTGGATCTCTTATGTGGACTGGTCCAGGCTGAGGTTGATGGTGGGATGGAAATTGTTGAAATCATGGTGGAATTCCTCAAGGGCCTCCTTCCCATGGGTCCAGATGATGAAGATGCCATCAGTGTAGTGCAAGTAGAGTAGGGGCATTAGGGGACGAGAGTTGAGGAAGCGTTGTTCTTAGTCAGCCATAAAAATGTTGGCATACTGTGGAGCCATGCGGGTACCCATAGCAGTGCCACTGATTTGAAGGTACACATTGTCCCCAAATGTGAAATAGTTATGGGTGAGGACAAAGTGACAAAGTTCAGCCACCAGGTTGCCCGTGACATTAGTTTACTTTAGTTTTGGCTTGTGATTTACTCTGTGCTAAGAGGAAGGTGTATTCCTGGTTTTCTTTTTGTCACTTTGAAGTTTTTGCCCAGAGCGAAACCCTCTGTGTTTTAAATCTGATTGCCCTGTGAGATTAGCTTCCCTTCTAATTTTACGGAGGTGCTTCTTTTACCTTTTTTCTTTCTAATAAAGTTCTGTTTCTTTTAAGAGCCTGACTGATTTCTCTATGGTCCTAAGACCCAGGGCTTTGGGTCTGTGATCACTTTGTAATCAATTGGTTACGATATTATTCTCAAGCCTCCCCAGGAAAGGGGGTGTTAGGGCTTGGGGGGATATTTTGGGGGAACGGGATCTCCAAGTGGTCCTTTCCCTGATTCTTTGTTAAATCACCTGGGTGGTGGCAGCGTATCCTCCAAGGGTAAAGCGTTTGTGCCTTGGGGAGGTTTTACCCTAAGCTGGTAGAAATAAGGGTCCCCACATGCAGGTCCCCACATCTGTACCCTGGAATTCAGAGTGGGAGGGAACTCTGACATAGTCTCACAGGGATGTGGTAAGAATTATGAACTGGTTGTAAAGTTCTTTGAGATCTTTGGATAAAAACGCTTTATAAACCCAAAGTAGTGGTATATAGATTAGGGTCTGATTCTCTACTGTCTTGCACCTTGTGCATCATTTATTTATACCTGTGCAAAGTGAGTGTAAAAAGCAACCATTCTGATTTGGCAGCATTTTTACCCACTTTTTACATGACTACACAGGGGCAAAGCTGAGAAAAGTCAGACCCTTATGTCTAATCTTGTCATTTACTTGCATGGGGCTATTCTCCTGAGTAAGAATAACTCACATGAGTATGAGTTTACAAGATAGGATCTTGGTGATCACCCACAGGACTATATGAAAGTTCATCTTTAAAGTTAATGGAAAACATCGATCCATCTTAATATGCAAAGTGCATGTGATTATACTTTATTTCTGCCCAGAATGCCATTTGTACTCAGGCAGCATTGGCCATACAATTTTACTTTAAAAATGTGTAAATGTGTCTCTTGGTTCTTGAATGGAACCTCGTAGCCATTTCTGAACCACCGAATGTTTTATCTGAGTCGTGGAGTCTTCTGGGGATGAATAGCTGTCATCCACCCCATCACACACAACTTAGTGTGAGAGTTACCAAAAGGGAATAGATAGAATTGGATTGGATAGAAAGCACTACTAAAGTTTAGTTTGACAAAGAGAGAGAGAGATCAACAGAGAAAAGGGTGGGAAAGGATTTAGCAAAATTAGAGGAAAGCAGCAATTTTACAGTGACTTGCAGAAGCTAATTCGGAAGTGCAGTGTTATCCATACAAAAATATATCCTCCCCATGGCCTCTCTAGCCAGCCTCTGGGGGCTTTTTATTTTTGCCACAAAAATATTTCTGAGCTACATTTTTATAAAGATTTTTTTTTATGCCACAAGTTTGTTGGCCATTTTTTCTCTGGTATCTATTGCAATAGTATGTTTTCTCCCCTCAACGGTGCAATTATTAAGGATTATTTTTTATAACTTCATTTTTATATATTAACCTGGACCCACTCTGTGCAATAGTAGATATTTTCACTCTCTGTGATCTCAAAGAATGATACATTCTGAGTGTCCATAGCAAGGAGAACTGGCCAGCAGACTTCAGGAACATTACTTTTTGCTTAAGATTAGTTTGAATTTATTATGTACTGAACTCCCCTCACAGACTGATTATTTTGGACATTTTTCAGAGTAATAGCCATGTTAGTCTGTATTCGCAAAAAGAAAAGGAGTACTTGTGGCACCTTAGAGACTAACCAATTTATTTGAGCATAAGCTTTCGTGAGCTACAGCTTACTTCATCGGATGCATACTGTGGAAAGTGTAGAAGATCTTTTTATACACACAAAGCATGAAAAGATACCTCCCCCACCCCACTCTCCTGCTGGTAATAGCTTATCTAAAGTGATCACTCTCCTTACAATGTGTATGATAATGAAGGTGGGCCATTTCCAGCACAAATCCAGGGTTTAACAAGAACGTCTGAGGGGAGAGGGGGAGTAGGAAAAAACAAGGGGAAATAGGTTACCTTGCATAATGACTTAGCCACTTCCAGTCTCTATTCAAGCCTAAGTTAATTGTATCCAATTTGCAAATGAATTCCAATTCAGCAGTCTCTCGCTGGAGTCCGGATTTGAAGTTTTTTTGTTGTAATATCGCAACTTTCATGTCTGTAATCGTGTGACCAGAGAGATGGAAGTGTTCTCTGACTGGTTTATGAATGTTATAATTCTTGACATCTGATTTGTGTCCAGTTATTCTATTATGTAGAGACTGTCCAGTTTCACCAATGTACATGGCAGAGGGGCATTGCTGGCACATGATGGCATATATCACATTGGTGGACCCATGGAAAAGAAGCCCTTGAGGAATTCCACCATGATTTCAGCAATTTCCATCCCACCATCAACCTCAGTCTGGTCCAGTCCACACAAGAGATCCACTTCCTGGACACTACAGTGCTAATAAACGATGGTCACATAAACACCACCCTATACCGGAAACCTACTGACCGCTATTCCTACTTACATGCCTCCAGCTTTCACCCTGACCACACCACACAATCCATTGTCTACAGCCAAGCTCTACGATACAACTGCATTTGCTCCAAACCCTCAGACAGAGACAAACACCTACAAGATTTCTATCAAGCATTCTTACAACTACAATACCCACCTGCTGAAGTGAAGAAACAGATTGATAGAGCCAGAAGAGTTCCCAGAAGTCACTTACTACAGGACAGGCCTAACAAAGAAAATAACAGAACGCCACTAGCCGTCACCTTCAGCCCCCAACTAAAACCCCTCCAACGCATTATTAAGGATCTACATCCTATCCTGAAGGATGACCCAAAACTACTCTACTGTTAAAGGCAGCTCAAAACTACTCTACTGTTAAAGGCAGCTCAAATTTGGCGCTGATTTCACATACCACTTGCTGTATCTCTCCCCCACCACACACACACAACCCCATACAGTACCGAGCACAATGGCACCTTTAACTTCATTTGATTTGAACTGTTGTCTTTTCATGCCCCTGACCATTTCTCCATTGTGGTGTGACAATGCTGCTGACCATTAGGATTCTGAATACATGCTCTCCCCACTTTCTGGGGCAGAAGTAATGCTTAAGTAGTCTTGTTCTAGCATCTGGACTGGTGGGTCTGCTTAGTCTTAAATTATAGCTCACTGGAAATTGACCATGCTACCATCAATTAGCAAATTGCTTTACCCCCAAAAATTAAGGCATGAGTCACCTCCATTCTTGTCAACCTTTACTAGTAGATGCTTAACAGTCTACTCTTTTTCTGTTTGCCCATTTGATTGCAGACATCTGTGGCTAGCTATTATGGCATAACAAAAATCATAGCCATGTGCAAACTGCTGCAATCCCTACACTGGTGACCATCGTCTGATACCAACACCTCATGTATTCTGTGCTGGGCAAAGACGTCTATGTGTACCAGCCACTGTGGAACTTTTTGCATTCTTCAATCTCTGCAACTCAAAACAACATCTATAATATACTACTAGATTCATGTAGTTTTCACTAAACAGCGTCCAAAGGTCTGGTACCACCTCCTGCCATGGGCAAGACAGTATGTTAAGGGATTACATGCTTCCAAGAGTCTCACTTGAAGGTTCCTCACAGCAGCACAAGCTTTAGCACTTCCTCTATTTGTCCATTCTTAAGAGACCAAACAGCAAAGCTTGGGCCATGCACTATTTCATCACAGTGTGTCCTTTCCAAGCTCAGTGACCATGAAACCACAAATATTTCACCTGGAGGAGTCAGATCATACATAACTACTAGCTACTCACAGAATGTCCAGAACTCCAACAACTGTGACAAACATTTTCTTATGACCAGCCAGCAATGATAGTTTTCTTCGGTGTAGATAAATGGAGAACTGGCTTGGCTGCAACCCTTAGTTCAGTCATTTTCATGCTTGACAATGAACTTGTGGCTCAAATGACTCTTGCAAATTATGCCAGAAACTATCTGCTTAAGCGGCAAAGAGTCCTGTGGCACCTTATAGACTAACAGACATATTGAAGCATAAGCTTTCATGGGTGAATACCCACTTCGTCGGATGCTTAAGGTTTCAGTAACTGGTGTGTCCTTTTCTGGTCGGTGTTTAACAATAATGTCGGGTGTCTTCAGGAGCAAAAAAAAAAAAGCATTATTTTTAGTCTGGTGCTGCTGCTATGTGGGTTTTATTGCTCGTGGTTGCCTTCAAAGGATCTGACTCCATTGTCCTCCCCCCCATCAAACTGTATTGATGGAAGTGCTCACAATGAACACAACTACATGAATTTCTTTTTCGATCTGGGCATAGATTACTTCTGTGGAGATGAAAGACTTGAATGCATGAATCAGTATTCGCTTCTTGCAGTAACTCAAATCCAAGTCTTCACTTCGATGCTTCCATGTGAAGACACTGCTTTAGCCAAATGTGCTTGCATTAACAATTAATTGTTTCATTTAGGTGATGGCAGAACCTTGCTGGGCGTCCTATTGAAACTCAGTCTGACTCTTTCTTTAGGAGATCTCTCAGTGGTGCCAATTCATCTGAGAGGTGTGGTTTGAACTTGGCAAGGCAAAACAACAATTTTCTTTTTAAGCTCAGCAGGATTCTGACTGTCTCATTTTAGAGATTGCTGCTGAGTTTGCTGGGCCAGGCCTGATACCTTCAGCTGAGGGAATGTGACTGACATACTTTATTTCAGTTGTTTTGATAATACATTTGTCCAGATATCTGGAGCATGGCACATGGCTCGTCACTGTTTTCCTCAACACAAAGCACAAACATCAAGATGTCTTCCTCAATGACTGCAACCCCACAAAGCCCTGCAGAGCTTTAATCCAGGGGTTTTTGAAATACTTCTTGAGCTGAATGAATACCAAAGAGTAAGCAGGTAAATAAGTTTCTTGTGGGATAGTAAACATGGTTAGTAAACCTGGCTAGAGAATGGTAATTCCATTTTGTGGAGAATTTCAAGATTTCCAAATTTGGTTTTGTTCCAATTTTCAGCCCAGCTGTACTGGAAGTTCCAGCTCCAGGATAGCCCACCTGGTGGGCTGCCGAGGAGCAGGGAACCCAGAAATCCTGGGCTGCCAAGAACTCATGAGCCTGGTGGGTTGCCAAGTAGCTTGGAACGTGAAAGCTCAGGCTCCTCAGAAGCATGCCAGGAAGACTTACGAGGAGGCAACCTGGCTGGAATTCTGCCTGGTTTCCAGCAGGATTTTGTCAGAACTGAACAGTTTCTCCAAAATGTTTTGATTTTGATGTATTGGCAAATTCTGATGACAGAACATTTTGTCAGAATTTTTCTGACCAGCTCTAGTGATAAGTATTGAATTTCTTTTCCCGTTTTTCCAACCTTGCCTTTCAGACACTGGAAAACTGGGTATCCCAAGAATGTACTTGTCACTTCATCAGACATATGCATCTGGTAATGGTCCGATTTGATTCCCTTGTTCAGGTGTCACAGACTCAGCACAGCTGTAGCTCCCCTGTGTGCAGCTTCTCCTCTACCACTGCAGAGTTCAATTGCCTTCTCTGTAGGATCACCTACTTTGACAATTACCCCTACATGTTCCAGTTTCAATATTTCATTAGCTGACTGACTGATTTTTGTGTTGCAGTACAAGTGGGATTTTTCTTGGACCGTGGTACGTACTCTGAGACCTATTGGAATCTAGACCTTAATCTGGTGTTCCCTGGCCAATATCTTCAAAACTAGAAATCTAACTTCTATAGAAGCTGCTGATGCTTAGTACTTTAGAATGACAGGGTTATTTATTCAGATGCCTAAATATGGATTTAGGAGCCTGACTTTAGCCTGGGAGTTTTGACAATGTTGCCCCCAAGTAACTGCAGTAATCCTTAAAACATCTTTGCATTCTTTCAGTCCATCATCTGTTTTGGTTGGTGTCAATGGCACTAGAACTGTGATGTTTCCCACTGACATTACCCAGTTGATCAGTTCATGATCCAGGATCACTATAAGATCAGATGCTTCTTGGGTTTCTGTGCTTTACTATATAATATTGTACACATTTTATACCCTCATTGCAGTTCTCTCCACTTCTGAATTTCAAGCTGTGCATGCAAATTGAATAACTTCTGCTCCTCAGGATGTTTCATGGTTTCCCAGTTCACGCTGGGCTCCAGCAAATCTACCATCTACGTCAGTCAGCTTTTGCACATGCAGGGCTTCTGTCTCATGTAATGCTTGCAGGAGTGAGTATGTCCTTTAGGCAATAGCTCTCCACCAATAAATGATTCTAGACAGAAACCCTTCGGCAGAGAGAATAGCTTTCCTGGTGATATGCTCAGCTTCTACAAGAAACTGCATTGCAACTAAGTGCACACTTTTCTACGAGATCAAACTGCCTATACGGTCAACTAAAAGAACTTGTAAGATTATCTATAATAACGACATCCAATGATTTCTATTAACACAAAAAGCAAAAGATGAGCCTGTAAACCATTGTATTCAGAGTGGTGCTAACACAGCATTTATCCTATCTACCAGCTTCCTGCATTCAAACTAGTACGCTCATCCATACCTGCAAGATAAGCACAACAATATATAGGAACCTGGAATAAACTTTACCAAGGGCACAATACATTAAAAACAACAAAAAACATGGGGACAAGTAGAATGAAAGAGATTCACTGGAGAGTTTAAGAAATAACTTTTGACAGAGAACACAACTCTAGTTCACACGAACAATAGATTAAAAAATCAGTTGTAAATTGCTTGGGTAATGAGAAATTTCAATGGTTTCTCAATATAAACTGGCAAATGCTTTCAATTTAAAAAACAAAGAACAACTCTACACATGGATCCACCACTTTAAAGAGAATACACCAACAACACATAACGTGTGTCACTCTTCGTTTCTCCTTCAACAGTATCATTTCTTGATTCTCATGCTTCTAAAAACTCCATGGCCTCTGTAGGATAAGTGATGTTATATTTTGTTACCTCTGCTTGGTACTTACAAACAGACATGAGGCCAGACTGGTATAACAGTTTCTTATAAAATAGAGTGGATCAGACTGAGTCTAAGCATTTCCCAACAGAACAATGGATATTGGCTTATTGCTGCCTGAACTCTTGAGCCCTGGCTGTGAAGTACATTACAGTACTTTCACATTTTCTGCTTGGATATTAGTCAAAGTAACACTCCCCATCAGTTTGAAGTTCCCTTTTACCAGAATGGTGAACTACATTTTTTTAAATTAGAAGAAGTAGTATTGTTTGCACACAGAGTTTCCATATCAAAGAAACATTCCGGTGATAATAAAGTCTCCAGGAGGGAAACATCACTATAATTCAGAAATTTGGCAAATATTTCTTAGCACTTCAAAGATTCCTATAAGGCTTTCCTCATAGAAAAGCACCATGATGCAGGGTTCAGAGCAGAGAAAAGCATCAGAACTCGAGTATTTTTAGTTCTGCTGATGCCTCACTGTGACTTCGGGCATGTCCCTTAATCTCTGTGTCCCTCAATTTACCCATCTGTAACATGGGAAGATTATTATTATGGCATTATTATTACAGGAGATGGGTTAGATGACCTGACCTAACAAGTCTTTTCCAATTCTAGTTTCAATAACTCTGAATACTTCCGTACCTCGCGGGGCTGTTGAGGTTTAATTAATTAATGTTTGTACTGAGCTTTGAAATTTCCAGATGAAAGGTTCTGTATAAATGCAAAATATTATTACTCCTTGATGTGATTGTGTTGGAAAAGTATCATCTTACACAATACAACTCTTCTCTCAATGATTTCAAGTGTTTGAAGTTTTGATAAACATATTTGTAATTAAGAACAATATAGTGGAGATAATCTTAAGGCGTGACCTGGATTATGAAACCAGAAATATGGCTTTAGGGATGGAACAAACTAGAATTAAAACAATTCCTAAGGCCAACTCTGTCTGTAGTTGGGTAAAAAGCATTCTGTTCTTCCTTTTTCTCTTTCAGTTAAGCTACTTTCCTTTTCCAAAATTGAACAGATTTTATACTGGGTATGAATAGAAGATTTACCATTTTTACACTAACCTAACTTTTATATTTGCTCATGACTTTCTCAAAAATTTCCTTGATCTAAAATTTTCCATGATTGGACTCAACCTAAACATGAATATTGTTGAAAGTTTTAGCCAACTCAATCTAGCCATTTAAATATTTGAGCATTAAACAAAAACCAGCAACAACTTGTCCCCCTATTCCAATTAGAAATGTGGTCTGATTACTTTCAACAGAACAGTTTTTCATCAGATAATGTTGGTTCACTGAAATCCAAACATTTTGCCAAAATATACCGGTTTTGATTAAATGTTAATCGCAAAAGGTTTCTCAGATCCAGGAAGGAATTTCTGGCCTGACAGACCTTCCCCTCCCAGCCCCATTCTGTATAGCCCATTGGTTATGCCACTCACCGGGGGGGGAGGAACCTACATTCAAGTCCCTGTTCTGCTGTTCTCCCACTTCCCAGCTGAGTGCCCTAACTACCAGTCTAAAGAAGGAGAACAAAGGCAAGACAAAATTATGATGATCAACAGATGGCTCAGGCAGTGGTGGTATAAGGAGGGCTTTGGGATGTTTGACCACTGGGAGGCATTCATGGACAGAGGTCTGTTCTCATGGGATGGAGTCCACATGAATAGGGAGGGATATAGACTTCTGGGACGGAGGTTGGCACAAGTGATTAAAAGAGCTTTAAACTAAGAACTCAGGGGAGTTGGCTGGGAGATGCTCATGTAATGTCCATGCCTAATTCTAATATCGAGGTGGAGGAAAATCAAGTAAGAGAGAATACAGCAACAGACAAAGGAATAATAGAGAGTAGGAGAATGGACAACAAGAGAAAAGATAGTGCCAATACCAATGAAGCTAACAGGTAGGTGATACTGGCAATAAAATGACTGTACCCAATTGGGTGAGGAATCTGGGTGAAGCCAAGCAGAAAAAAATAAGATGTTTATACACCAATGCAAGGACCCTGGATAACAAAATGGAGGAACTAGGACTACTGGTGCAGGAAGTGAAACCAGATATTATAGGGATAATAGAAACATGTTGGAATAGTAAAGGTTGGAGGGTATGTGCTATTCAGGGTATTGAAGGGTATGTGCTATTCAGGGTATTGAAGGGTATGTGCTATTCAGGAAAGACAGATATAAAGGTAAAGGTGGTAGAGTAGTACAGTATATTAATGATGAGATAGACTGCAAAGAAATTAGAAGTCATGGAATGGATAAAACAGAGTCTGTTTGGGCCCAAAATCACTTTGGGGAAGAAAGCTACCAAAGGCTCCCCTGGGTTAGTGTTTGCTACAGACCCCCAGGATCCAGTGTGGATATGGATAGAGACCTCTTTAATGATTTTAATTAAATAAATACTACTGGGAATTGTGTGATTTAGAGAGACTAATTTCTCAGATACAGATTGGAGGACAAGTGATACTAATAATAGTAGGACCTATATTTTCCTGGACGTGATAGCTGACAGATTTCTTCACCAAACAGTCACCAAATCTACAAGATGTGATGCCATTTTAGAATTTTTATTGGTGAGTAGCGAGGACCTCACAGAAAAAGGGGAAAACTTTGGTTCAAGTGATCATGAGCTAATCCATTTTAAACTAAATGGAAAGATAAACAAAAATAGATCTGCAACAAGGACGCTTGATTTCAAAAGGGCAAACTTAAAAAAATTAAGGGAATTAGTTAGGGAAGGGAACTGGACTGAAGAACTGAAGGACCTTAATGTGGAAGAGGCTTTGAATTACTTCAAGTCAAAGATGCAGAAACTATCTGAAGCCTGCATCCCAAGAAGGGGAAAAAATTCATAGAGAAGGATTCTAGACCAAGCTGGATGAACAAGCATCTCAAACAGGTGACTAAGAGAAAGCAGAAAGCCTACAAGGAATGGAAGATGGGATCGACAGGCAAGGAAAGCTATCTCTTGGAGGTCAGAAAGTGTAGGGGAAAAAGCCAAGCAGAGTTGGACCTTGCAAAGGAAATTAAAACCAACAGTGAAAGATTCTATAGCCATATAAAAAGAAAAGGAGGAAAGAAGCACTGAGCATGTGGTGGAGATTAAAGATAATCTAGGCATGGCCCAACACCTAAACAAATACTTTGCCTCAGTTTTAATAAAGGTAATGAGGAATTTGAGGGTAGTGCCAGGGGGGCTAATGGAAATGAGGATATGGAAGTAGAAATGACCACATCCAAGATGGAGGTCAAACTCAAACAGCTTAATGGGACTAAATCAGAGGGCCCAGATAATCTCCATCCAAGAATATTAAAGGAACTGGCACATGAAATTGCAAGCCCAATAGCAAGGATTTTTAATGAATCTGTAAACTCGGGGGTCATACCCTATGACTGAGAATTGCTAATGTAGCACCTATTTTTATGAAAGGGAAAAAATGTGATCCAGGAAACTACAAGCCTGTTAGTTTAACCTCCATTGCATGCAAGGTCTTAGAACAAATTTTGAAAGAGAAAGTAGTTAAGGACATAGAGATAAACATTAACAGGGATAAAATACAACATGTTTTTACAAAAAGTAGATGGTGACAGACCAAATTGATCTTTTTCTTTGAGAAGATAACAGATTTTTTAGACAAAGGAAATGCAGTAGATCTAATCTACCTATATTTCAGTAAGGTATTTAATACAGTTCCATGGGAAATTATTAGTTAAATTGGAGAAGAATGGGATTAATATGAGAATTGAAAGATGGATAAGGAACTGGATAAAGGGGAGACTACAGTGGATCATACTGACAGGTGATCTCTCAGGCTGGAGGGAGGTTACTAGTGGAGTTCCTCAGGGATTGGCCATGGGACCAATCTTATTTAACATTTTTATTAATAACCTCAGCACAAAAAGTGGGAGTGTGCTAATAAAATCTGCAGATGACACAAAGTTGGGAGGTACTGCCAGTACGGAAGAGGATCAGAATATTACACAAGAAGATCGGGACGACCTTGAAAGCTGGAGTAATACAAATTAGATGAAATTTATTAGTGCAAGGTCATGCACTTACAGACAAATAACAAGAATTTTTGCTGTAAGCTGGGGATTTATCAGTTGGAAGCAACAGAGGAGAAGAAAGACCTGGGTGTATTGGTTGAACACAGGATGAGCTGCCAATGTGATGCATCAGTGAAAAAAAGCTAATGCAGTCCTAGGATGCATCAGTAGAGATTATACAAGGCACTGGTGAGACCTCATCTGGAACACTATGTGAAATTCTGGTCTCCCATGTTTAAGAAAGATTAATTCAAATTGGAACAGGTGCAGAGAAGGGACACTAGGATGATCTGAGGAATGGAAAACCTGCCTTATGAGAGGAGACTCAAAGAGCTTGGCTTGTTTAGCCTAATGAAAAAAAGTCTTTCTTTGCAGCATGGGGCACGCAGATCACTTGCAGGTTTCAACTAGTGTAAATGGTGGATTCTCTGTAATTTGAAGGCTTTAAATCATGATTTAAGGACTTCAGTAATTCAGCCAGAGGTCATGGGTCTATTACAGGAGTGGGTGGGTGAGGTTCCATGGCCTGCAATGTTCAGGAGGTCAGAGCAGATGATCATGATGGTCCCTTCTGGCCTTAAAGTCTATCAGCCCATCAGAAGGCAGGTCCTGATTCAGCTTACACTGTCTTGGGGACCTGATGAACCTGAAGTAAATGGTGGATTCTCTGTAACTTGAAGTCTTTAAATCATGATATGAGGACATGATATGAGTAACTGAGCCAGAGGTTAGGGGTATATTACAGGAGTGGATGGATGAGGTTCTATGGCCTGCATTGTGCAAGAGGTCTGAACAAATGATCATGATGGTGTCTTCTGGCCTTAAAGTCGATGAGACTGTTGGGTATTCTGGATGACTCTCTCTCACTGTCTTCTGTCAGAGCTGTTCCATTTTGTGTATCTGAAGATGGGATTTGAACCTAGGTCTCCCATATCCTAGAGCAGTGCCCTAACCAGTGGGATATAAAGTCAGTCTCACGCGCTTTCTCTCGCGCTCTGTACTAATGAATATTTAATACAAAGTGGAACCCCAATGGGCTATTCTGGGTTGGTGTTACTCACTCTCACCAAAATTTCAAAAAGGTCACGGTTTTGTCTGGTATATAATGGGAAAATATTTGAAATTTTCACGAGGCAAGAAAACAGTTTCCTGCCTAGCTCTAGTTATTAGATTTTGGTGAGATTTATAAAACAAGCCCAACTTGAAGAAAGTCAATTCAGCAAGTCTAAAGTTATGTTTGAAGTCTGCACTTGAATCCTGATAAGTTATTGAAAGCCTACAATTTGAGACAGCATAAATTTGGGATGGCCTAGAATTGGAGGCAGTTTTCTTAAGGAGCAGAAAAATATAAAAGGCTTAGAAAATTACAAGTCCTGGAAGATAAATAGTTCATTTCCGTTTTTGTATTTATACTCTTAACCCCTCACCCGCCCCGCAATTTGTATCATGTTATTTTCAGGGTTATGGCCCTTCAACAACACCTCGTTGGAGTGTTGACAGAGTTGTATGCTTATTCTGGGTCCGGTCACTTAAGTGGGGGCACTCAATAGCACTCTGAAGGGGCTGGATTCTCAGCCCTCCAGCCAAGTTCCTTAGGATGTTTACCCCTTTCGAGGTCCCAGGGAATAAACAACTTAGGAGTAGCAACATAAATGAAGGAAAAGGGACTATACAGACAGTCCCAGCCAGGCCATTGGCCTCTCCTCCTTCAAGGGGCCTTGGATGGTGTACAATCCAGCTCCAGGTCCACTGGTTCACTTACAGTTGAAGGAATACGATACAGCCTCCTTTGCCTCAGGTGACTTGGGCCTTCTTTTCAGCAAGGGTGTAGGCTCTGCTCTCTGCCAGGCTCTGCTCTCTGCCCTGGGAGCTAGCAAGTTGAGCATTCAGTTCTCCTCTCAGAGCTGCTCCTCCTCCTCCTCCATTCTTGACGTGACTCACAAGTGTGGACCACTCCAAAGCAGAGCATCTCCTTAACCCCTTCCTGTCTGGTGTGGGCTTTACATACCTTGTCACAGTTACACATTTGTATTTAAGAAATAACACATTGTGATATTGAGAGCCCATATCTGAAAATATATGCACAAAGGGAATACAGTTAAGGTTAATTATTTAGCCTTAACTTTTGAAATTCTCTGACTTTTGAGTAATTTGTTTATTAACCTGAATCATCCATTAAGGCTAGTTTGCATGCACGGAATATATGTATTTAGGGGTACCAGATGTGCTATTTCCACAATGAAGAACAGTCTTTTGCTGTTGTAAGAATACTGAACACTGTTTTGGTTTTCTTTTGTTTTTTTTTACAATTCCAGGATCCTTCTAGCCTCTTTAATAGGTCACTTCCCATAAGGTATATGTATATATGAATGCAGATTTTTTTTAAAGTATACTTTTATTTAAAAGTATCCCTTCCATAGACACTGCCATTTAGCCTCTGACTGCCCAAAGCTGGGAGTGGATTACTCGATAATTGCCTGTTCTGTCTCTCTGAAGCACCTGGCATTGGCCACTGTTGGAAGACACAATTCTGAGCTAGATGCACCATTGGTTTGACCCAGTACAGTCATTCTTATGTTGTTATTTTCAATGGTGTACAATGCTTCTGATCTTCTGGAGGCAGAGCCAATAGTTTCATGTTGGTATCCTTCTTGCTGCTAGTGTAGTGAGAGAAGATTAAGTCTCACTCATAGCTACTGGAAACCAGCTGTAAGTGGCTCCAAGCCAGGAAAAGCTCTGTGTAGTGACGAAGAAAAGAGGTTTCTTAATGGCTCACAATAGGTATTAAAATTTCTCATTCTTTCGGTATTATGTTTCTCCCCCCTGCAAATTCTTGCAGAATTCTCAAGCCACCAATGTGGACTAGTAAAGCTTGCTGAGCCTATGGGACACTTTGTAAATCCTCTCCTTAATACAATCTAGAAAGGACAGCAAAACCATTCCAAGAGAAGTCAGATTGGATTGTATGTGGACATAAAGGGTTTGTAAAGGACAGGGGTCTGTAATGTAAGCTAAAAGGAAACAATAAAACTTCAGAAATGGCACGCTAACTCTAGAGCTACAACAAAGGAACTATCTTCAGTCGTAAGAGAGCGAGCAGTATGGGAAGAAAGACTATTTTTAATTTGTCTACCTTGCTCCAGTATTTTATAGCAAATGAGTAAATAAAGTATTAAGTAGCTATCATTATGACTGTACCATGCTAAATAACATGAAAACATCTTTATAAAACAGCATTCTGAACCTAACATGTTAATGGTGCCTAATGAACCAAAACCAGTGGAAATCCCTTTGGATAGCCAACATATAAAGAAAGTTATTAATTAGGTTGCAGTTGTTTCCGAACAAGCCTTTCATTCAACATAGTGGCGGTAAACAAAACCAGATCCATCAGTCTTTGTGGGGAAGTATTCACCAGTGAAGGAATACTTAATGATTACACCTTAAGCACTTGCAGTTACATAACTTATTATGACAATGTTTACGAAGTGACTAGCAAGCAGTAAACTATAATCTCTCAATTCATAGCCTAATGTTTATGATGTCCAGAACACCAATAGGCACAGATGCTTCATTTCTGTACACACCACACAACCATTACAATCCTTGACTATTGGTTTAAAATGTGTTTATGGTGTCCAAAAGGAAAAAATACCTAGTGAGAATAAAAACACTCCCTATTTCAGCTTTTATGAGAGAAAAAGTTTAATAAAGATGGTTTTATTAATATCATCCTCATCTGGCAGGAGGATGTATGTCAGTGTTCAGCTCTGTAAAGGAGCCAAATCTTTAACCTTCAAAGTTGGTGTAGGAAAAGTTATCAGAGGCTGGGATGAAGCTCTGTTGACAATGACTGAAGGGGAGAAGGCTCATCTGGAAATTGAACTTGAATGGGCTTATGGGAAGAAAGGGCAGCCTGATGCCAAGATTCCTCCAAATGCAAAGCTCTTTTCTGAAGTTGAATTGGTAGATATTGATTGATATGAAGACCCTTCTGTTCAACCATAAGTGTGACCTCTTGTGTCATTTCTACTGTTGCTTTTTGTGATGTAAGTGCCCACAAAGGCCCTCATCTTACAATGAATAACACATGGGTGGATAGCTGTGCCCATGCAGAGTTGCATTAACTTGACTGAAGCTCTGTACAAGAGTAGCATAATCAGAACCTAAGAAATGAGTTGAGATGACAGATCCACACCTAGTAAACCATTAAATAACTGGCAGTTGCTTTCATTGACTACTATCAAGCTAGTTTCAAACCAATCAATAAGAGATTAAAGGCTCCATATCTTTTGGCCCAGATCAATCTCAAACCAAGAACTATTGACACAGTGCAGCCAAGAGGACACGAGCACCATCTTTGCCAGGAGGCGTGGGAGATGGATTGGATTGGCCATGTGCTTCAGGTGGAAACTGATTCCATCACCAGAGTAGCAATAAGATGGACACCTGAAAGCAAGCAAAAATGAGGCCGCCCCAAAACAACATGGCAAAAAGCAGTGGAAGCCAAGCTGAAAAACCTGGGGCACAGCTGGGGGACCATTGAAAAACTTGCCAGAAACAGACAGGAGTGAGGAGCTTCGTTGCTTCCAGAGGCGTAAAGGGAACATGATGATGATAATGATGATGATCCATTCCATTCTCTTAACATCGTGTTGACCTCCATCTTGATGTATCCAGATGTATCTATATCCAGTTTTCAAGTTTCTTATAGTAAGATAGCGCAAATGACTGAAGAAACATGGGGAGCAAATAACAAACCGAGATACAATTTACATAGATATTCAATGGGAGGAAATAATCTGGAAAGCAGTACTCCTGATAGAGGGCTAGAAGACTCAGAGCGGAACAAGGGACCAAATTAGACACAAGTCTGCAATACAATATGGGAGCAAAATAGGCCAATACAAATTTAGGCTGCTCAGACACAATGACGGGTCAGGGAAGCAACGGTCCTTCTTTATATAGCTCTGAGACAACTGCACATGAAATATTGTTTGCAGCTCCATACAAATCAATGCCAGAAAGATCCTTACAAATTGGAGGAAGTTCAGAGAACAGAAACAACAGTGATTAATAATTAGGAATTTGGAGGGACTTACTTACAAGGAAAGACTTAAATGTCTCACTTGAGTATTCATAGTTTGGTTTGGTGACTATAAAAGAGGAGATACAAATATCTGAATGCTGCAGAAGACTTCAAGGAGGAAAAGTTATATCAGGATGGTACAAGGCAGTATTCATACTATAATGTGATGAAATTAAGAAAATATATAAAATATCAATACAACTCTTCTCATATTCCTGTTGAATAGTCTCTCAAGGGAAGTGGTGGAAACCCCACCACCACATGGGACATTTATTTGGGGAAATACTAATTCATGTACTGTAGGCAGGGCCACTTGCATGCAATGGCTGTGGAATTAAATTCTTGTTACAAAATTAATCTCCAGAATCTGTTCCTGTATAAGACACATTATGTTATTAGCCCTTATGTTCATGAAGATAACCTTGAAGAAGTTAACTGAGCGTAAACCAATGCAGTAATACCAGCCTGACCCTGCAGACAACTTGAAACAATAACCCCAAGAGCTGGGAATTGTTTAGTTCATCTCAATCAGGGTCCACAATTCTATAGACACAGAATTTGGCATATTCCAAAATAGTCAGCATTTTTGCTGTATAAGTCAGCGTTTTACTAAAGCCAGGTGCCTGACATTTTATGTCTCCCAGGCCTTTGAAGCCCTTCCTGCAACCTTCGAGCCTGGGAGCCTAAAATGTCCAGTTTGCACCCAGGAAGCAAGATTGTGGGGGCTTGGGGCAGAGATAAGGGTGATGGAGGGAGACCAGGTACCAGAAGTACAGGCTGGGAAGTGGGGTTGTTTGGAGAACAGCAAAGCAACTGAGCACTGGGAAGCTGAGGAAAGGAGTTGCTAAAGCTATCGACAAGCTCCCTCTTTCCCCTGGAACACAGAGGAGGAAGAATTTTCTGAGCCAGGCTAAACAACATTGTAGGAGCCACGGCCCAGGGACTGCAGCCAGGTTGCCGGGAGAGCACAGCAAAAATATCCCCTCTTGAAAAATAATCAACGGATTGCACTTCACTGAGTCTTTTTCAGCTATGAGCTGAGGGGGAGCAGAAGATGGCAATGAAAGGTATTTAATAAATGCATATGTCTGCAGAGTACATGGGACCCTGACTTTAGAGTACAATGCTGAATCAGCAGAGAGAGGGACTGGGTGATCGAGTAGGTCTTTTCCCATCCCTATCTTCTATGAGCTGCTAGTCATGGTAGTTGTCTGGGTTCCCTCCCCACCCTGAACTCTAGGGTACAGATGTGGGGACCCGCATGAAAGACCCCCTAAGCTTATTTCTACCAGCTTAGGGTAAAACTTCCCCAAGGCACAAACTCTTTGTCCTACGAGGGTACACTGCCACCACCAAGTGACTTAACAAAGCATCAGGGAAAGGACCACTTGGAGTTCTTATTCCCCCAAAATATCCCCCCAAACCCTTATACCCCCTTTCCTGGGGAGGCTTAAGAATAATATCGTAACCAATTGGTTACAACGTGATCACATACCCAAAGCCCTGGGTCTTAGGACCATAGAGAAATCAGTCAGGTTCTTAAAAGAAGGATATTATTTTAAAAAAAGGTAAAAATCACCTCTGTAAAATCAGGATGGAAAATAACTTTACAGGGTAACAAAAGATTGAAAAACACAGCAGAACTTCCATTAGGCTTAGTTTCAAAGTTACAAAAAACAGGAATAAACCTCCCTCCAGCAAAGGAAAAATTCACAAGCAGAACAAAAGATAATCTAACACGCCTTGCCTGGCTTTTACTTACAATTTTTGTAATATGAGAGACTTTTAGGATGGTTTAAAGGAGGCGAAGGAGTTTTCTGACCTGATGCTTCTCTGCTTTCCAAGAGAACACTCACATCAAAGCCTTTCCCCCCACAACACCCTTCAAGATTTGAAAGTATTTTCTTTCCCCATTGGTCCTTTTGGTCAGGTGCCAACCAGGTTATTTGAGCTTCTTAACCCCTTACAGGTAAGGAGGAATTCTAGGCTATCCTTAGCTGTATGGTTATGACAGTAATATTTAGAGGGAACTTGAACCAATGCTGTTAACTTTCTTACCATAATCTTGTCACTGTCGATAATGGTGTTTAACCTGTGTGCAATGGTCAGCACAGTGCACTGGGCAAACTTTTCACGAATTGTCTTTTGAATTAACTCATCCGTTCTGAAACACAGGAAGAGCAGTGGAAATGGAAGTGAGAGATCTACATGAACAACGATCTGACTGCAGAGAAGTTCTATGATTGTATTGTAGATAACTGTAATATCATTCAATCCATAACCAACAGGTTTTCTGTCCTCTTCTCAGAGACCAATCCTTGCTATTCTCTCTGCTGCTATTCAAGAGGGCCCTGACAATCTCTTAGTCACTTGGGAGACAGAAGCCCAGGGGAGACAAAGGGTCCCACTCTCTGAAGCAGTTGTGAGGATAGGTTATGTACACCCCTCCTCTCCAATTATTCTAGATAGAGGGGTGGTTGGGGATGGTCTATATAGAAGAGAGGGAGAAACATTTTTTTTTTAAAAGGACAGTCATTAAGCTCAGAACCATTTTTACTGAGGGGGCACTAGGGGAGCACAAGGAGTTATAGCTTAATAAGAAATTCTGAAAACAATTAAAAATAAAGTTTAAACGATTTGGAACTTTCAAGTTGTGCCCAAGTTGTCAGCCTTTGTAGCCACACGATCTTACCATCATCCTTGTCCTCCCTTTCTTCCTATTGTTTGTTGCACTCTCTTGTTGAATCTTTTATTAGTAAGTTCTTCAGGGCAGATGCCATGTTTGCTTATATTCTGGACAGAATCTAACACAATGGGGCCTTGATCCCTAATAATAAACCAATGGTTGCATGTATGTGCAGTTTCAAAAAGTTCTGAAAGTGAGGCTGCCAAAAGAAGAGTTAACTATATTAATTAGAAAAAAGTGGGGGCCCATACTTAAAACAGCACAGGTTACAAAATAATATAGAACCTATCACTGATAGGTACTGAGACAGATTCACCCCAAGGTTATTCAGATTCTGGAGGAGAGTCTGCTGGAGGGAAGGGGAAAAAGGAGGTTGTGGTGATTGAAAGCAGCTGCAACTTCACCTTCAACAAGGGAGGGAAGAAAGCAAGCACAGCCTCAAAAAATGCCCCTCCTAAATTTAACTGGAAAATGGGTATAGCCAGCGAGCCTGGGGTGACTGAGCGCAAATGCTATTTCCAATGTGAATTACAACTACCCACTCAGTGGAAAACTGAGGCAAAGTAGCAGTGGCTCTGCCATTCCGCAGGGAGAATTCGCACTGGGAGCAGGCACCTCTGTGGGCCAGCTTCACTATAGCCCTGATCCTTCACATATGTTTGAAAACAAAAACCTCATCTGAATGTTAATCAAATAATGGTAGCTGACAAAGAAACCCAACCCTATTTTAATTAAACTTCATGCAGACAAATTTATCTGGGGGTGAAAAAGGGATGTAAACTCTCCAGAAAGTTTCACAAGTCTCAATTATTGGAGATTTTCCAAGATATAATGCTGGAAATAAAGTGATTCATATAATTTCCACTTCTGATGCCGAGGGTTTCATGTGCAACTTTTAAGAATCATTTAACTACTACAGAATTATTTTATTCATGGGGATAAAAATTCCAAATTCATGACCACGAAGAAAAGCTAAAATTGTGCTAAATTTCCATCAGTCATCATGTGAAATACTTAGACCACCAGGCTTAGGTAAACTTTCATATTGTGACGGCTATAGAAAAGTAGTGGGAGACAGATATATTAGCCCCAGGCTAAACAAATCCCTGTTACCAGAATAAGTAAATGGCAGCTGCTCCAGGTCAATTAAGACATCTGGGGCCAATTAAGATCTTTCCAGAAGGCAGGGAAGATAGCTAGGTTGATTGGGTCACCTGAAGCCAATTAGGGGCTGTCTGAAACTAGTTAAAAGCCTCCCAGTTAGTCAGTTGCGCATGAGTCTCAGGAGCTATAGGAGGAAGCCGCGCTGTTTGAGGAACTGAGCAGTACAAACCATTTCAGGCGCAAGGAAGGAGGCCCTGAGGTAAGGGTGACGTAGATATTGAGGAAGTGGGGGCTACTGTGGGGAAGTGTCCCAGGGAATTGTACGAGTCCTATTTTCAAAAAGTCAGCTACCCTAGCTGCTACCATTAGGGTCCCTGGGCTGGAGCCTGGAGTAGAGGGTGGGCCCAGGTTCCCTCCCCCACAACTCCCTGATTAATCACTGAGACTGGGAGACAACAGAGACTGTGCTTGGGAGGGTTGCTTCCCCCCACCTTCCTTGCTGGCTTATGATGCAAATGGCTCAGTAGGCTGTGACCCTTGCCCCTAGAGAAAGAAGGGCTCACAGTGAGCCTCTGAGGCTAGCAAAATCTTCCAGGAAGTGAAAGACCCACGGAGACAAGGACAGAGTCACAATATTTAGACCATTTACTATTTGATAATAGATTGCAGTATTTCCTGATGGGCATCCTATTAGGTTGTACTGCTTAAAAGTCCACCACCATAGCTACGCCCAAGAGGTTAAGAAAAAGGTAGTAAAGACTGCAGTGTAAACCAACTCAAAGAAGAAACTCCAAGTTAAAGTTGATACCTCTTCAATCATTTGTATTGTAATGCTTACGGTTGCTATTAGTAAACATTTACTTTATTGCAATATATCTGCAGCACATGTCAAGTAAGATAATTTAAATGGATAGTGCAAATAAAAAAAATAAAGATGTCAAAATGGGGAGGATGAATAAGAGGATATGAAATTTCCATTGGTCTGATTAAATCACAGATATTATCTCTTTTTAGCCAAAAATAAGCTAGAAGCCCAAAATCTATAGAGAACGAAAGGCACTTTCTCTAAAGATTTTAGAAATGAAATGCATGCTTCACTGCAAAGCTTCTCTGCTGGCACCACTTCTCTCCCAGGAAGAGGTTACAAAAATGAGTCATGGGCAGATACCACAGTGGAAGGATGAATTTACGGTTCTGGACTCCACGGAAATCTGGAAGAAGTCTATTAATTGCTAATGCTAGGTGTTTTATTTTTTTAAATACAAGTGAAAATAAAATAGCCTGTTTCTTCTGTGGAAAGAGGAATGCCACCTTGCTATCGGCAGTATAAGAACTGACAATGATACTTTGCTTCCAGAATTATGGACTTACTATAGGTAAACCAGGTACAGTTAACTGCAGTTGGGAGGGTTTCATTGACACAGCCCTTACATTTTTGAAGTTTGGCATTCTGATACAGAAGGGTAACTTCCCCCAGCACTGGACCATTACACATCTTACCAATCTCTCACACAGTACTAAAACAGTTTGGCAATATGCAGCACTGCAGTGATGGAAGTAACTGTGTATTATGTATAGAATGACTGACTTCTTTGGGGAAATCAAAGATTTGTACTACCTCCTCAGAAACGGCCACAAAATCTGTTCATTTTGCATGTGGCAATATGTTCACAACTCCTCAGTCAGCTTTTCTCTCTCTGCTAGCACCCAAATTTAATCTTCCTCAGGAAAACTACAATCATTGCCACTCGAAAGTGACCTACAGTGAGCAAATCAAAAACCAAACAGGCCCCAATCCCGCAAGCTGATCCTCACAGGAGGTCCACCTGCACTGATCATCTTGCATGATTAAAGCATTACTCTCCTTTGCCACGATGCCTACAAAAAGCTTGACAACAATCAGGCTGCTGGTGTGCAGAGAACTCTGCCCATCTTGCTGACCAATACTGTCTCCTTGTTTCTTTGTACTCTGCCGTCTGTCTATCTCCATCTGTTCTCTAATCTTATACACAGATTGTGAGCCGCTTGGAACGGGGACCGTTTGTACACTGCTTAGCTCAATGGAGTCCTGTTCCATAACTAGACCTCCTACATGCTGTGGTAATTCAAATAAATAATAATATTAAGTATAGCACGCTGGAATACTACAGGCAAGATTTCTCACTAATGCTGTTCAGATCCTTTTTACATCCAGAACTGATTATTATAACTCCTTTTATACTGGAATATCAAAGCAACTCTACTGATTGCAGCTAGTGCAAAAAAATGACTGAATGACCAGTCATGAACAAATAGCATCAATTCTTTGACCAATGAGTGAACTACAATTTGCTTTATACACACATGATGTATAAAATAGTAAATGCACCTATTTGAAGGACTTGCTGTTTTATTGTCCTTGGATTTTCTCAAATCATAGTTTGGTGGAACTATCTGTTCAGCTCAAACTGATGCAGCATATTTGCAGAGTTTTCAAAAAATACGGTCTCTTTTAGTGATTCCCACCAGTATTCAAAAGAGCTTGAAAGACTACTTTATTTTGTAGTTCCTATGATATTTGAAGATCTCTTAGGATTTTGATTCTATTTATCTGTAACCCACTGTGTGTACTGAATAGCATCCCGAGCATTTGGAAGGAATGAAAACTAATAAATATTATTTGTTATTTGTCACAGTTATTTTTCCTTGCTCGTCTTTGTCACTATGTGCACAGGATACCCTTCCTGGATCAACAGACCTCAACACTATGCCTAACTTTTTCATCATGAGGTCCCTCATCTTTGTGGGATCGTGGTGGCCTAAGAATCTTTCCATTCTGTGAAGTCTTTCAAGAGTTTATCTTTTGTTTGCAGTGTAGCTGTGTCGGTCCTAAGATACTAGAGAGACACCAACAGAAGTTAGTCCAATAAAAGATATTGCCTCATCCATTCTGTCTCTCTAAGAGGTTATCCTGACAGTTGTGATCTGCATTTCCAAAAGGAGTCTTTTATCCATGGCTGCTGTAGGGTAAATAGCTTTGAATGTTAATTTACACACAGAAATCAAGGATATTTTTCTCCTTCCAGAGACAGAACCTGTATCTATCCCCTCTTAGGATGCATTCAGGGGAGCTTTCATGATCGAACCCCGTAAGCTATATACCGTGTTTGGTTTGCCTGCTCTGATTAGGCATTAGTGATGCCGTCAGCGTTCATGAGAACACAAACCCCAGCACGGGCTGCACAAGATATGAAGCTTTTCAGTTCACCTCTGTGTACGCCAACCATGTACAAACAGGATAATTCATTTTACTATGGCCTCTGGTGTTTTACCTTGGGTCCACATTTGCTGTTGCTTCGTCAATAATCAGAATTTGATTTTTTTTGAGAATTGCCCTGGCAAGGCACACGAGCTGTCTCTGACCGACGCTAAAATTAGATCCAGATTCTGCCAACTGTGTCTCCATTTTATCAGGAAGTTCTTCCACAGCCTCCTTCAGTTGAACCTGTAGGTATGCCAACGTACTGTAAGATGAGTAACTCACTTCTAAACAAAATATGGTTGTTGTGATTAGGTTGCCTATTTTTTGTTATGCTTTACACAACAATAAGCATGTAAGATTTACCTTTCATACTCATATACATACACTATGTAATTCAATTCTAGAGTTAAGTCTAAAACTGTTTAAAAATCTATTTTTAATTAAATCAAAATATATCAAACCTGCATCCCGAATGATAAAAAAAAATATTAATGCAAGATCCAGCAGGTCAATGTTATATACAGAGACATTTATATACATTTATACACCCCACAATTGTTTTCCTTTCTTCTTTCGGCCATATCCTTACGTAATCCAACAAACCAGCTCAAACCTAATATGTATAAACACTATGAATAATGTTATTTTATATGTAAACATTAGATACAAATGATCAGATATTTGGAATTACCTCTTCCAAGACATTCCACAGCTCTTCATCAGTGTATTCATTGAAAGGATCCAAGTTTTTTCTCATCGTTCCAGTGAACAGAATGGGCTCCTACAAACCAATGAAACATTACATTTTACTTTTTATATACACTTAGTTTTCATACTGCAATACAGAATTTAAACACAGTAAAGCTGAGTTGAAGCATGCATGGTACATACATGTAGTACAACAACAAATTATCCCTAGTGCAAGACAAGGGAAAAAACTGTTGTGATTCTTTTTATATCAGAGAAGTAATAAAAGAAAAGAAAACTCAGAGGTGTATTAGGAGCATGTGGAAGAAAAAAATAAGACAAATGCATAACAAGCCTGCATGAAGATATTTTAATAAAACAGATGAAACAAATACAGGTATTTTGACAAAATCGATATATATCCAACAATTTATTCTGTCTGTACTTGAACTGGCTTATCTGTGCTACTCTTGACACCACAACACTTTATAGTATATTTATAAGCTAGGCAATTAAATCCACTGACACTGTTAGCGGAAACAAGCGACAACAAGAAGATCAACTCAACGCACTAACGTTCCTAGGATACTTGGGTGCTTTTGAAACTGTGCTCCCTAACTATATAAGGCACAGGCAGAGGAGAAGACTCAAGTGGCTCAAGAGGTAGAATACAAGGTGTTGGGATTTTTGTTTTATTTCAGTTTGGAGAAACTCTCCAAGTTTAACATTAAAGAATCTGAAAGATAAATAGATTTCACAACTTTTCTGCAACATTTACGTCTACACATGTATCTGTCAATGATGGTTAATACTAATATTTGTACTTCAGTAGCACCAAGAGAGAATTTGGGCACCTCTAGGCAAACACATGGCAAGGCATAATCACTGCCCCAGAGAGTTTACACTCTAATTTCAAACAAGACTCAACCCATTGAGTGTGACAAACCAAGGGAGAGAACAGGATAGCGAGACAAGGGTGGCAAAGAAAACAACATGCAGTTACACAGGCTAGACACATGCCTGAGATGATGGTTCCAAATCATCTGAATTTTCTTTTTAACCTAGTCATGGCTGACTGATTTCTTGTAGGTGTCACAGCAGAAGTATGGATTAGTTCAGGGAGGGAATTCCATGTTACAGACAATGTGGAAAAAAGTCTGGAGATATTTGTAGGAGAAGCAGACAAATGGGCATTAAAGGACGACATAATTGGCAGAGCACAGAGTATGGGGATGATAAGAATGAGCAAATGACTAAGGAAGGAAGAGTTGTAAAGAGTCTTGAGGGGAGGTTAAGAAGCTTGAATTTGATACAGTGAAATACAATGAGCCAGTGGAGGGAATCAAAAAGAGTGAGAAGGAGGAGGATTATGGCCTATTCTCCCAGCTGGGGCAATAGGAATCCCTCAGATCTGCTGCTGGCATCCTAATGCTCCCTCTGAAGACAGCCAAGATATACTATTAGTCTGTTCTATGGAGGGACTAAACATACCCTGGGTTAGGGCTGCTACCACTGCACAGACCTCAGGCAGGAATGTGATGACATCTTTGGTTCCTGAATTTACTAAAATGTTGTAGCTTGTTTTCTAAAACATTTTTCCCTTGTAAAAGTGTCCCTATTCCTTCATTCATTATATAGGGAAAAGGCAGCCTCTGATCTGCAGTCTGAGGACTGATCACCTTTCTGCTCTTGGGTTTCAGTTGTGGCCACCCCACTTTTCTGCCTATGGAGTTACTGAGCAAATGGGGTTCAATACCCCTCCCCCATCTTGTTTTGATTGTCATGTTCTAGCAGCCCTCATCAGTTGATGAGCTGGGACTGGAATCCTGTGACGGGGACACATACCTGCTAGATTTTCATTCTTCCTTTTTTTACTGTGTGGGTGTGTAAAATCACTGTTAAGGCTCTGGTGGGATAGCTGTGCTCTTTTTGCTCCTTGGGATAGAGACAGCTTTTGCAAAGAAGTAGTCACCCTCTGGATCCTCATCCAAGAGAAGAAATGCCTAGGGTATCCCTCTAAAATTCCCTGCCCTCATCTTGAGAGGAAGGGAAGCTGGAAGGGATGCCTGCCCCTTGCCTAATGAGAAGTGTCCTATTTAAAGACTTGTGGCAGGACTCATCTAGGTGGAACTATTACTGGTTGGAGAGGGGTTGGGTTTGATAGATTTACTCCTGGAGCAGGCATTGGGTGCCTGGACTCTTCCTCCTGTGAGCCGATCAGGTTATTCCTTTCTTTCTGTGTTCTCTCTCTCAGTGTGGAATATATTGTGGCTTGATGGGAGGCAGACCCTCTCAAACTAGTCCAACTCAGAGCCTCTCCCCTAGGCAGAGCAAGGGTCCACAAACTGTGGACAGGCATGGCAAAGCTCTCCTGAGCTGCTAAACAGAACTGCCTCATTAGATGAACACTGCTTGGTCTCTGGTTGGTGTCTTCTGGACAGTTCTACCATGAAGAGAAGAGGCAGAGGGACCTGTCAGGGGGGCACTACACTGGAAGACCCAGAAGGCAAAGATCTCCATGCTGCTCTGAAGGGGAGAAGAGGCATGAGAGAGTGAAAAGACCAGGAAATAAGTTTGTTCCTACCCAAAGGCCCTGAAGGAAATCAAAAGGTTAAGGCAACAAAAGTGGGAGAGCACTGAACCACTAAGCTTTAGCCCAATGCCACAAACTGATCTTCAAGTCAAAAAAAGCAAGAGGGACATGATTTTGCCCCAGAATTCCCTACTAACAGCCCTGAATGCCACTGATATTCAAACAGAGACGGCACAGTCTGAGAATCATGAACTGTAGGAAATGTTAGGATGTCAGTAATTGTTGGTGTTATACACAAGATATCTGAGCCCAAAAAACCATCACAATGCTGTTGAGGACTGTGAAATATCTGACTTGTTACCAGAGGTTCTTAAATCTATATATATTTTTTTTAAAAAAAGAGTAAACATTTGTTTATATATGATATGATTTTTTTAAAAACATCACACATCTTAAAGGTTAAATCCTGCCCTGATTAAGACCCCATGTAACCCTACTGCTGTCCATGGACCTGCATGTGGGTGTAGAAAGCCCATGTAGAATTTGGACCTAAACCTTTTATGATTATGTGTTAATTTTTAAGCCATTCCTGGAGTATTATGAAGGTATTGATGATGGCAGAATGTGGTACAATAAAAATGTAAGAAGATAATGTGTTTTCTTTTTATTTTCTTGTTATGTGCCAAGTATTTGAAAGTATTTGTTGCACCAGGACCAATAAAAACCTGTTGAATGAGCAAAGAGGTTTAATAGAAGGGTTGAGGGAACATTTTTCTTTAAAAAAAAACACTGCAAGTAATTTGTTTAACAATACACATTTTAATAAGTTATTTGAGATGTTCTGAAGGTATTGTTAAGATAATTTTCCGTTTCAATCTATTTTTATAGGTTGGCAAAATAAGAAATTGAATTTATAAAATGTTCATAACTATTATAAGAGGTCCTAAAATCAAACATGTATTGCAACAGTAGATAAGGATAATTTTTAATTATCATTTCTGACACAGATTAGTATTTAAAATAGCCTGTTTTATGAGAGGAAGTTAATAAGCCAAACCTGTAAATAATTGTTGTAGAAATGCTTGCAGTCAGGGTAACAGATAATATTTACAAACAGACACAACCTTCATACAGCTCCATCCAAGCAAACAATTAGAAACCTAAGGACATTTTTATTTCTGTGAGTAGATATTTAAACTCAGATTTAAGAAAACTTCACTCTCTGGAGAGTGACTCAGTTAGCATGCTACCCGATATATTTTACAAACGCCTACAGCTAGACTACATAGTTTTCCAAGAAAATGCTGAGGATTGCAGCTACAAACTGTTGCCCCATGTTATGTAGCTATTTTTATTACTCATACAAATATTAGTAATATAGTACAAAATGTCTATTGTAGTATAATTATTCCCCCACTGTCCAAAATGGTTAAAGTCATTCCTTGGTCTTAGACCTTTGCATATACTTAATAGAAAACAAACCTCTCTTTATCTGGAAGAGAAACCCTACCTGCTAACCTTCAGATACTGAAAACCCCTGGGGACCATGACAAAAACCTTCTATATAACTAGCAAGATAAAAATAACAACATTTTACTTCATTACAATAATTTTATGCCCAGGTCAGGAAACTTCTGCATGAATAAAATATACAATTAATTATGAGTGCTCAAGGTGTAGAACAGCATTAAATCAGCAGTTTTCCATCTCTAGAGTTATATTTTGTTCACCTGGGATCAGATATCCAAATGTGGAAATCACCTGAAATACTTGTGGTTAAAGTTCTCAAAACCCTGTAGCCCTTGAATGAACTGATCATCATCCATTTTCAGGAGAAAAGAACATTGTGCACAAACAAAAGAGAAAGAATTTAAGTCTATGTAAAGTCCTCTTTAGATAGAAAAAGGTCACTAACTCCACTGAGTAGCACCACTGTGCATTAATGAAGCCTCCAGTATGCAGAAACAAAAGACGGCCCACATGAGGCTGCAATCCAATTGTATGTCTTTGCTAGTAACAGCATACCTACCTCTTTCTGTTTGGCTTCTATTCTCAAGAAAGAAAAAAGAAAGCCAGGTGATGGAGAGGCATTAAAGAGCCATTGTTTGTTAACCTTCTTATCACATTCACAGTTGTTTTTAAAAAGAGAGATAACAGAATATAAACATATAAAACAGTACATTAAGTGAGTGCTACCGTGATTTCTTCATCCAGCTGACGGACCAACAAACATTCAGACACCAATATGGTCAAAGGCCTCTGGATCCAACGTTATTAAACAAAACAGAATGAAAGCTGGAAATTAACAGTTAAAATGCTACCTACTAAGCAAATTCCACTGGTGTCTAAACAAGTGTTTCCTCCCATCACCCAAACAAATAGGATGAACTACCTGCAAAGCACATGCCTTCAGGAAAGGAATAGGGCACTGCAGAGGGAGCACCATACAGTCATGGCTGCTAGAGCCATGTTCCCCCGCAAAGGGGAATTATGGCCAGAGGATAGGTCAGAGTCCCCATGGAATCTGGTGACCTGCATAGGCCTAGCTATCCAAAGAGATGTGGATCGTACCAAACTCTTCTGCTGCAACAATGTCTAGCTTGCTGTTTCAGTCAGCTGTAGGGTAAAGGTGTGTGGCTGCTCTGAAGAGGAAAAGACATACTTCCAGAACCACCACAAGTACTTTTCTTCCAATGCCCCTCATCGGGTCTAGGATGGCAACTTTATGGCTTTGTAGCTGGTAGCATCATCCTCAGCCAGGACCTAACACATGGCTTATGCCTCTTCTGTTAATAAATTGAAGGCCTAGAACAACTGCCCTCACTGAACAACACTGGTCACTACTCAGAGGTAGGCATCAGGGTCATCATCCAGTTCAATCTTGGACAGAGAAGGGCTGGTACTCACTGGCTGCTTAACTGGTGTCCTTGGATTACTGAACATAGGAAACACAGCTAGTGGATCACTGCTTTGGCTTGTTTCTCCTTTGTGATTTACAGTAAGAACTGCTGTTGTTGGGCTACAATTGGTTTTGCTGCTACTGTCCATCTTCCAGTTTGTGATCTCTTCCATTACTCCCCCTTTTTATACCTCTTCTGCAGATGAGGTTCAAAAGAAAACTTCCATGCAATACCACACGCAGAATGCTCTGGAGGTCAGCAACAAGACTCATTTTTTCAGGGAGAAGAGGCAAGACATTTCTGGGAGAAGGCTTTCAGCTTTGGAGTTTGATCCCTTCAATAGTCCAAAGCCAGAACCTGGTAATGTTTAAGATGCAGTGCAAATAGCATCTCTTCAGGCTGGCATTTTAGCTGGCAGAAAATGTATGGTCATTTCTGGGGGAAGGAGGAAAGTGACTTAAAAATTAGAAAGGCTCTGTTGTTGAAGAGAGGAGCTGAGGGGCAAACAGATGTTTAGTTGTGAAGTCTTGTTTAGCCATTGATATTGTTTATGATTAATTTTTGTGCTTACACCCAAATCGTATTACGGATATAGCCAGTACAATAAGAAAACATTCCAAACATTCAAGTCAATTAGGTGCCTAAAGTATCAATGCAAAAAAAAGTGTTTAATTTTCACTCAGAATTTAATTCAAATACATGAAAAACCAAAAATCACATACTGCTAAATAAATCTAGCTTTCAGGAGCATGTATGTGTTTGAGAGGGGAGAGCAGGGTTTCTTTCTTTGCTTTTCTTCTTTAAAAAAAAGAGAATAATAATAAAATCCTACACACACACACACACACACACACACACATTCTCTGCTGCACCACTTTCCATGTACTCCAGCTGAGGGGTGGGAGATGGGTATCAGGGAAGCCAGTGGAGGTCTGTGATTCTCTTCCCAGCTTCTGCCCTGGTGCAGGTTGCACAGCTGGCAACAGTCCCTAAGGGATTATATGCCAGATGTTGCTGGAGTGCAACATACCCTGACATGCCTTCTCTGCAACTTTCTCCTGGTGGGGAGGGTGGCATACTGCTTGCACTCCCCTACAATCCTGTCAGAGCAGCACAAAGAGGACAGAGAAGAGGAAAGAGTCAGACTCAAAGGGCTGATCCTATACATTATGGAAGAGGCACTCTGTAGGAAATAATGTGATCTTATTCAAATTCTTTCAAATACATCAGATTACACAGAAGCACAATCTCAGTTATTGTCTCTTACCAGTTCTTGAAGAACTTGTCCACAAGAATGGACTGATTTAAATGATTAAGACATATGGCCTCAAAATTTGCCCTACTTTCAGACTGAATCATTTGGATACGAAATATATAGGCTCTTGTTTTCAATTTAGTAGTCCATTCCAGAGATATTATGGAAAACAATAGCCACTAGTATTTTTAGCAAATGTTTTATGCTCTGTGCTGGCTCTTCAGCAGCAGTTAGCCAGAAACTTAATTCAAACTCTTTCTAGAATTGTGCTGATATTGATATCACTGATGCACACACAAAATAATTGGTTGACATGACAGGAATCCATAGATAATGAAGTTGTTAAAAAAAGCCGTGATTATTTCAGCTTCATTCTCAGGTTACAGTGGGGGAACAGGGGAACTAATATTTGCAAAACAGACAAGGATGAAATTCTGGGACCTAAGAATACTGCAAACAGAAAGCAGAAAAAGAAAAAATGATTATAAAAATGATCTTGACAGAGTTTTTGAAATGTTACAGCCCTAAAATGAAAATAGATGTGGCAGACAAAGTCAGCTTCATACCTGAGGTATGATTGAAATTTTCTTTCGCAAGTCATGAAGTCCTAGTTCTGATGTTAAGTACTTATCAATCCAAATTCGTCCTTTGGGTTCAGCCAACCGAAAGAGAGCTGCTATCAAAGAGCTCTTTCCAGCTCCTGTTCTTCCCACAATTCCAACCTGCAAAACCAACCAAGCCAGTATGATTAAAATTGTTTCTTTCTTTCTTTCTTTTTTTTAAAGGGGTAAACGCTAAGAAGAACAACACCCTGGAGTTGGATAGGATTTGAAGCTTTAAGAATTTTCTAGATCATCTCATTCAAAAGTGAAATGAATGTTTTCTTAACAAAATGCCTCCCTTAATATGAGTTGCGGAATGCCTAAATGAGATGCAATGTGGCCAGTGGATGGAGCACTGAACTGGTACTTAGGAGTCCTGCGTTCCATTTCCAGCTCTGCCATTAGCCTATTGGGTGACCTTGCACTAATCATGTCACTTCCCTGTGCCTCAATTTCTCTATCTGTAAAAAGGGAACAATGACACTAACACTCCTTCGTAAAGCACTTTGAGATCTGCCTATGGACATTATTAGTATTAAACAAGCATTACTAACTGCACTTGAGACAATTCTGAGTCAGATTCTGATGACCTCACTCAAGCTGAATAGTATGTAACTCAGTGAGGAGCCATAACAAAGTCAAAACTAACAATAGAGCTACAAAAAGTTTCTGAGCAAAGGGCATGGAGACATGGTCCTAATGTTTGCCATAAGGAGCTGCAGTAAAGAAGAAACTAATGCTGGCTGGGGCAGTGGATTCCTTTGATAGCCTAGCTTTCAAAGTTCAGATCACTGCAGGGGACAGATATGCTGCTTTTCTCAAAGCTCTGAACACCAGAGCCACATATCTCATAACCAGGGATCTCAAAGAAGGACATTTGAGGGAATTAAGAAATATAGTTAAGTACAATAAGTGGAAGAAGGCCGACCAATCCTAGAAGACACTATAAGGCACAACACAGTCTAAAAATCCTCTCAGAAAACAGGAATTCACAAAAAGAAAATCTGCCAATATGACTCCACAAGGAGCCATTGAAAAACCAGAGGATTAAAAAAACCATACTGACAACAGAAAAAAAAAATGGAGAAGCAACACAACTAACTTCAGTCAGTAAGGCTTTCACAGAAAATGCAGGAAAAATGCAAAATAAGGAAATGCTAAGAAGCCTAATGGTATGGAACTAAAAAATCTTTTACAAATATATCAAATGAAAAAAAATATGTAGGGAGATAGTATGTCTATTAATAAATGAAGAAAGGGGAAAAATTAATGCTGACTAAATATGACTCAGCTAGTGAACTCCTTTCTGCAAAAAACCTGTCTTCAGAAGAAGCAGCTAAGGGATTACTTAGAAAAACGGAATGTACACCCAATCAACTGTCTCACAGAGCACTGCTTAGGATAACTCTCTATATAGAGCTGCTCTGCCAGAACCTCTTACAGTAGAACCTCAGAGTTATGATCACCAGAGTTACAAACTGACCAGTCAACACACACCTCAATTGGAATCAGAAGTACACAATGAGGCAGCGGAGCCAAAAAATAAAAAAGCAAATACCGTACAGTACAGTACTGTGTTAAACATAAACTACTAAAAACAATAAAGGGAAAGTTTAAAAAAAAAGATTTGACAAAGCCAGGAAACAGTTTCTGTGCTTGTTTCATTTAAATTAAGATGGTTAAAAGCACCATTTTTCTTCTGCATAGTAAAGTTTCAAAGCTATATTAAGTCAACGTTCAGTTGTAAACTTTTGAAAGAACAACCATAACATTTTGTTCAGAGTTACGAACAAGTCAGAGTTATGAACAACCTCCATTCTCAAAGTGTTCGTAACTCTGAGGTTCTATGTATATATTGCATTCAGTTCAAGGCACCACATTTCCAGAGAGATATTGGCAAACACTGGAGGGATTTCAGAGATGAGCAAGAAAAATTATCATGGTTTGGAGATACTGATTTATGAGGAAAGATAAAAGAGTTAAATATGCACAGCAGTGGTTCTCAACCAGGGGTAGGGAGAGGTCTTCCACGGGGTACATCAGCTCATCTAGATATTTGCCTAGTTTTACAAAAGGCTACATAAAAAGCACTAGCGAAGTCAGTACAAACTAAAATTTCATACAATGCCTTGTTTATACTGCTCTATATACACTATACACTAAAATGTAAGTACAATATTTGTATCCCAATTGATTTATTTTATAGTTATATGGTAAAAATGAGAAAGTAAGCAATTTTTCAGTAATAGTGTGCTGTGACACTTCTGTATTTTTATGTCTGATTTTGAAAGCATGTCATTTTTAAGTGAGGTGAAACTTGGGGTACACGCAAGACAAATCAAACTTGTAAAAGGGATACAGTAGTCTGAAAAGGTTAAGAATCACTGATGTACAGTGTAGCATAGCTAAGTAATTAAGAGGGCACATGACAACAGAAGAATATTTGAAAAGTACAAACACCAAACAAAAGAGGGCAATTATGTAGTGTGATACACAGAGATACTGAAATGATATTAAGGAAAGGAAAACTTAAGGTGAATTTCAGGAAAAAATTTGTAACAGAGAAATTAAGCTATGGAACAGGCTCCCAAGCAAAATGGCAGAACCTGCATTTAAAAGAAACAAAACACCCTAGACTAAGCACAAGAAAATATACTGGAAGAAGCAACTTGGAAGATGGACTGGATAACCTAAAAGGTCTTTTCTACCTCTAAATTTTCCAATTATATGATTTTATTGAATAACTGATTCTCGTAGGTGTGTACAATCACGAAGTACTATGTAAGTGCTAATCGTTATATTACTGTTACCTAAAACACAGCATAGTTTTAGCAAATCTGTTTAAAGGAATGGTATAAAAGTAAAAGGAAAAAAAAACTGTGATGAGAAATATTTCTGAAGAACCTCTACTAAAGCTCCTCTTCCTTCAAAAAGATAAATCAGAAAGAAAAAGCTAAATGGAGAACACACATAAAGTGTTTTAAAGAAGAAAGAGTTAAAAAGCATTTCTTTTGAAAACCTTAGTGATATACATTATTATATTAACAACATGAAGGAAAACATTATCAAAAATAAAGTAACTCTTAAAATAAAAATGCAGCTGCTTGTATATTGTCAATATCTCTCTTTCAGACAGGCATCAAATGAAAACATTGCATTTTTCAGTGTTTGACCAAAAATACAAATGGATTTCTCTAAATTGACTACACTCTGCTAAAATCAACATGAATTTGAACTGGCTCTCAGTAAACAGAATTTTATTCCCTTTTATAAATCATGTTATTCAAAAGGCACATTATTTTTCCATACACAGATCATAATCAAATCTGTCCTGCAAAACCAGGCAGGCAGGCCCTTGTGCAGCCCCACTGAAGCCAATGGCTACCTGCATACACAAAAGGGTCTGTCAGCAGAATTGGGTTCCTGATTACTAAACACATAACTCAAATTTAGGTCATCCAGACAAAGAAAATAACTTATGCTTAGCAACTGTATGAACTGACATGTGTTAATGTGTTTTTAAACACCACTTACCATCTAGCTTTGACAAAGACAGTTGACTTGTGTTTAAAAGCCACCACTATTTTTGGCCTGATCTACCTTTAAAACTTATACCATAAAAACATAAGAATGGCCATACTGGGTCAGACCAATGGTCCATCGAGCCCAGTATCCTGTCTTCTGAAAGTGGCTAATACCAGGTGCTTCAGAGGAATTAACAGAACAGGGCATCCATCCCCTATCATCCAGTGCAGATTCTGGAAGTCAGAGATTTAGAGACATCCAGAGCACGGGATTGTGTCCCTGACCATCTTGGATAACAGCCACTGATGGGTCTATCCTCTATGGCCAAACTTACTGACACTCTGAGACGCATATGATAATCTTCAGAAGTTCAAGAGCCAGGTGCACCTGTCGGGGCTCGGGGCATCAGCCTCACAGCAGGGTGGTGGGGCTTACCTGCTGGGGCAACAGCCCCATGGGGCATGCCTGCCAGGGCTCAGGCCTTCAGCCCCGCAGCACGGTGGTGGTGGGGCTAGAGCAGTGGTTCTCAACCTGTGGCCCATGAGCTGCTTGCGGCCCAATCAGCACACAGCTGCAGACCATGTGACATTCTCAGGGCCATACAAATAATATATATATTGTGTGGATGCAGCCCACATAACACATAGAGAGCTGTAAATGAGGCCCATGATGGTAAATAGGTTAAGAACCATGGGGCTAGGGGCTTCTGCTCTGCAGGGATGGGGGTCTCAGGGCTTCAGCCCCGTGGGAGGCACCTGCCAGGGCTCGGGGCTTCAGCCCCACTCCTGCTGAAGGAGCTTGCAGGGATTTCACTTTTGGCACTGTACCTTTTAATTTCTGTTTAACTAACTTCCTCACTTTTGTCTAGTTCCCCTTTCTGAAATTAAATGCTACAGTGGTGGGCTGCTTTGGTGTTTTCCCCACCACAGGGATGTTAAATTTTATTATGTTATGGTCAGTATTACCAAGCAGTTCAGCTATATTCACCTCTTGGATCAGATCTGCGCTCCCTTTAGGACTAAATCAAGAATTGCCTCTCCTCTTGTGGGTCCCAGGACTAGCTGCTCCAAGAAGCTTCCATAGTGTAGACATAGTCTTCATCTACGTTAGGTGCTAAGTGTTGTTTGAGGCCTTAGAGGACAGTGAGAAAATACTTTGGCCTAGTCTATATTTAAACCTTAAGCCAGGTGGACTGAAAAATCCTGTGCATCACAGCTATGTCAACCTAACCCCCATTGTAGAGGCAGCTAGGTTGACAGAAGAATGCTTTCATTGACCTAGCTATCATCGCTCAGGGAGATGGGATTCCTACAGTGACGGAAAAACCCCTTCCATCACAGTCACCTGCGTCTACACTATGGGATTACAGCAGCATAGCTTTAGTGCCATAGCTGTACCACGGTAACTCCTGTAGCATGGACATGGCCTGAACTGTTAGCAACTTCCAGATTTTCAAGAAATGCTTCCCTCTTACTAAAATCCAGTGAACAGGGGCAGATACTTGGAAACCTATTATTTTACACATTATATTGATGATGGCCTACTGTCACACCATGTGATACATTATCAAAAACAGTAGCTTCTAAAAAGGAAACCAATCTCTCTTCAGAGCTGCAAGAGCTTTAGACTGGACAAACTTACTTTAGGATGACAAACCCACAGCACAATCACGCAGGTCAAAAAAAATAACAAGCATTTCGCCACTGTCTGGGTACCTCTCTTATTTCGGTTCTTTTATTTTATGTCTGTTTCTCACCATGAAATTTACATCTTCTTATTCACTATTACACTAGAGTGGCTTATTATAACTGCTACAGAGCTGGCCCAAAGGCAAGAAAAGTACAGAGAAGAAAAACAGCGTTTTTGCTACACTTTGTAAACTCCTTGCCCTCAACTCCCACTTACCTTTCTCTGTGAAATCATCTTTGTACCGGACAGAAGGGCTGAATTCTTGAAACATACTTGTTATTAAAATGATTCACTTGAGGAATGAAATGGAGGTGGGGGCTGAATGAAAGTGTGTGTCACAAATTAAACAAGGGCAATGATTGTACAGAATTGAGCCAATCCCCCGGGGGAGATCTGAAATAAAATCATGTGCTAAATCATAATCCTAAAATTATGCAATCGACTCCTCAGCCTTTTCTCTCCTTCTCCCCTATCCTGGGATTATGTGTGTGTGCATACACCCTCCTTTATTTTTTATGGTCACTGTCCACCTTTTGTGTTGCCCCTCCCTACCCCTTTTGTGTTTCCCTTAGTGGATCCTCAGTGTCCCTTTGTACGGCTCTACTTGTCTCCCCTCTTTCTCATCCATACTTAGCTTCCTAATAATTTTCTTTCTCAAGACCCATGCTGATGGAAAAGATAATAAACCTGCATCTAAACTAGGGAAAAGGTTACATGCAGTTAGCTAACACAAGTTAGTTAAACTCAATCCGTCCTTGACCCTTTTTCTCCCTAATGGATACAAACCGTTGGAATCATCAGAGCAGCTTTGTCTTCTCAGTGGCAGAGACAGAAGATGCTCTCAAGCAAAGTGTGATTGTCCCAAAATAAGCATTTATTTGTAGTTAATAAGAGTAATGTGTTCATAAGGTGGCTAACAGTTTAGCATACCCTTAATTATTCATTTCCTTGCTTTTAAATTCTGGACTTTGTAAACAACATCTGGCATGCATGTTGTTTTCTCTTAGTGACCTTAGTTGCATTTTGAAATAAAAGTCATGATCGTGCAAGAGGATCCATATGCCTGGACTGAGTCCCACTGAAGTCACCAAGGCTCTGCACATGCACAAGGATTCTGATCTGCCCACATGGATCCAGTCACAGGATCAAGGCCTGCATTTGTTTTCTTATAATTATTTGCATTATGTAGCACATAAAGGCCCAAGCCCTACTGGGATAGGCACTTTACAAACCTATAACCAAGAAAAAGTCCCTGCCCTGAAGAGCATACAATCTAAGTGCGTTTTGTTTTTGGAGTTTATGCAATAGGCAATCACAAAGTCCTTAGTTTCATAGGTTCTTAAGTAGGTTATTTACTCATAACCATGCATATTACCAAACATCACTGCATAACTTATTGTAAGTAAACATGCTTTATCGTTTAATAAATATAAGTAATATAATTACTTTATTTTTATTTTTTTAAATACAGGCCTCATTTTCTAAAGACAGTATATTTCAGGGGTGGCCAAACTTACTGACCCTCTGAGCTACATATGAGAATCTTCAGAAGTTCGAGAGCTGGGGTGCGCCTGCTGGAACTCAGGGCTTCAACCTGGCAGGGACGGGGGTCTTGGGGCTTCAGCCCTGTGGGAAGTGCCTGCCAGGCCTTGGGGCCCCCTTCTTGCTGGGCAGAAGTCAGAAGTGATGCATGGAGGGTCTCATGGGATCACATGCCCCCCCGATTTTTGCTAGGGTTTGCTGGCCCTCACTCGGTCAGTTCCTGGAGCTGGCAAGCTGGAAGTTGAGGCCATGTGGAGAGGCAGTGGCAAGCAACTGGGAGCAGCAGGGAGAGCTGCTGCTTTTGCTGCTTCCTGCAGAGCTAAAGCAGCAGCCCCTCCCTGAAGCTCCCAGCTGCTTGCTGCTGGCTCTTCATGTGGAGCTAACACCAGGGAGATGCAGGGAGGGGCCGCTGAGGGTAAGGGGGGAGGAGGCGTACCTGGAGGTGCAACTCAAACTGTTTAAATTGTACCCCCCACTCTCAGCAGGCACCAGTCATCTCTGGCAGAAGCCCCTAACCCCACCACCCCACTGCAGGGCAGAAGCCCTGAGCTTTATGCCTCAGTCTGGTAGGTGGAGAATGGGGGGGTATAGGAGACTCCACAAGCTGCACTTTAACTATAAAAGAGATGCATACCTCTCACAAGCCACAGTTTGGCCACCCCTGGTACATTTTATAGCACTGTATAGAGTTGGAAAAAAAGACCATAAGGTATTACCTCCTTAATGAAAATGTTGTGTATATCTGAAATAAGCATGCAATGCATACCTTTTCTTTTGATTTAATTAGAACAGACAAGTGCCTCAACACCAAGGGTCCATCTAAGCTGTAAGTGAAGTTAACATTTTCAAAGGCTATCACTCCTTGGCTTGGCCATTCAGCTGGTGGACGTTTGTTGGACTCCCAAGGAGCTTCCTTTTCAAGTTCTGTGTATTCCATTACTCTTTCTACTGAGATCATCTGGAAAAAAGTCACACAAGCAATGAAACTCTTTTATATTTTGGGTAACATTCTGATTATAAAAAAAGCTACAAAATAACAGGAGAAATTTTCTTTCAATCATATGAGAGAGAGAGAGAGAGGATGAATCGTGGTACTGTCCTATTTTTATTAGACAGAAATGCAAGTCTTACCTCCTAATATAGGTCCTGATCCAGCATAACATTTAAGTATGTACTTAATTTTAAAGCATGTTAATTGAGTCAATGTAAGCATTAATTTGAGGTCAATGGGATTACTCACATGCTTAAGTGCTTTGCAGGACTGGAGCCTTATTTTCTACATGATAGGTTGTCTTTCTGCTGGGCCTCCATGGGAGTAATACTAAAGATCTGACTTATATCTGAGCTACAGGAAGATCCAGCCTATTAATAATACCATTGATAAGTTTATCATTTTTGTGTGTTCTGAGCCACCACCATCTCTGGGGTTTCACCAATGAGCTTGTCCCTTGCAGCTCTGGCTAAGGTTACTATGTGCTTGGAATGAATATCTATAATTCAGCGGTAGAGCCAAATCAGTATACTAGTTACTACAGTATTGGCTAGATAGCTAGCAGAATTTTTTTTCATATCCATGGACATACAAATATGAAAGAGGCAGCAAGATCTATTGTTAACTGAGATTTTATGGGATTCTAAATGGAAAAGACTAACTAACTAACGGAACTAACCTCTCCCCAAATTTGAGACATTTGGGCTGCCTCTCTCTTCTTGCAAATATGGGAGGCAGTTCAGTTTTGGCCATGGGGTACCGTTTCCCCCCACCCTTTCATCCCCGCAACAGATTATTACATCAAAAACTGTAAGAAAAAACTAAACTTTTCTTAACAGATTATATTTCACCTTACTCAGCTTTGTTAACTTCATATATGAACCATGAAGAGACCATTGTAACAATACCCAAAGACTTATCTTGACAGCAGTGGATCTGGGGAGGGAGTCAGTCCCAGAAAGTGAACAATGCAGTAGCAAGTTCTCCATTCTGGACCTCTCCTCCTCAGTTGGAAACACATGAGAGACAGAATGAAGTAAGAAAAAATTACTAGTGAAGGAGAGCTAAGTAGGACAAAACCACAAAACCTAGGATTCTTGTGAGTCATGGAAAAAGGAAGTCATTTACAATAGCTCCACGAAGTACTCCACATTCTACACTAGTGTCAGCCTAGTAAATGGTATGTCTTGTTCTATGATACCTCTGAATCTTCACCTCCCACAGAGTAATTCACCCCCACAGGAGAGCCTCACACATTTGAACTTCATTAATCCACAACCTGATAATTCAGACAAAAAGCTTAGCAGTCTCTCCCCACTTCTCCAAAAAGATTTATAAGTATTGGTTAATTCTTGCCTGCAACATGCTTTGAAAATGCAATAAGCTATACAGCATAAATGCTAAATACAAAATTATTATTAGCAGGAGTGTTGTGGTACAGTTTAACACTAAATAAGCCTTTGTTATTCTTTATGTAGTGTACAAGGTGTATTTACCAGAATGTTACGGTGACTCATCATAAATAATTACAAGTAAACCAAAACTGTCAACACAAATGAATAAGTAGATTTTTGATGTTGTATTTTTTTATTGTGGTTGCTTACTCATTAATTTAAAAAAATTAATATGCAACAAACAGCATCTTAGTAAATAGTGTAAATTGATGTTCTACCATATGCAAAAATGTATTTGGAAATTTATGCTGACCTTATGTAGTATGACTTGAATAAAGATTTAATACATCTTAAATATTTGTTACCTTTACACAAATTAACAGGGTCTAAGGCTTTAGATAGAAATAACAGGGTCTTTAAAATTCCATTAATGCAAAGATAACACTTCTAATGTATTTCATGTCACTGAACAGCAAAGAGATGTGAAAAATACGAAGTTGAGAAATTAATATTACCAGATTTTCAACTTCAGCACTTTGCCTAACTCCCCACTGGAACATTCCCATGAGCGTGATTGCATAGGACAATGCCAAGCCAACCTGTCCTGCATCCAGAGCTGTAGGGCGAGGAGGAGAAAAATCACATCTATATAATTACATAAAACTCTGCTTAACTCCTCCTTCAATCTAATATGCCACTGAAGTGGTAGCTGGCTCTCGGTCACACCAGTTTAAATAGTAGCTCTGTGGAAAAAGTCTATCTTGTCACATTACTTTTGTAAGCTTTCTAAAACTATATTTGTGTTTGACAATAAGGTCCTGGTTCTCCACTGCAAGGCACCTTGTCTTAAAAAAAAAAAAAAAAAAAGCCCAGAATCAACTAATCTCTTAAGCACAAGCTTAGGGTCATTGCTAGTCAGTTAAGCAATTGAGAATCTTTCAATTAATTTCAAAGGGAGTTGGATCAGGCCCCTAAACCTGTGCATGGTGAGCATAAAATGCTACTAAAACACATTGCTAGCATTTACACAAACTATGTACTGGTATAAATGGGTGCAAAGCACTGTAAGAGCAGACAAGATGCTTTTGAAGGGCAAACTTCTGCTCACCCTACTCATATGGACAGACTCATTACACTCAGCGAGTCAGCTCTTGTGAATAAACTAAACAGGATTTGGTCCTAATATGGAATCCGATTCTCCTCTCACTATAGCCATTTTATATCAGCATAACTCATTGACTTCACAAAAGCTGCTCCTTATACTGATTGGAGAGACAAATTAAACCCAGTGTTTTGATTTGTCTTCAAGTCTAGTAACTTGAAACCTAGTTGGAAATCTCCTCTATAATGCCATGTATATAGGTCTATATATAATTTATCTAAAGGAAAAATAAAGGAAACAAAGAACAGCAAACTAGAACCCAAATTTCATGTCCAAGATAATTACTTCCTTTGTATTTTAGAAGACTATCTAGTTTTAGAACATCTACCATAATTACATCCTAGGATGATCATATAAAACAACAGCATCAGAATGACAATGAATATAAAATTTCTTATAATGCAATCTCCCTTTCTGGGATTGGGCTCTCCCTGCATCCAAGACATTTGAGCTGAATCCTTGAATGTTCAGCCTGCTTTGTTTTGCCTAGTCTGCCGTGACAAGAAGGGAAACAAATGTTGTTGTCCCAAAGACAGCTTTAAAAGCTAGTATTTCAACAGTAAAGGCAAGATTGTAGAATTGCAAGGTTGCCTGCAACACTGTGGGGAGATAATCTGGAGAAAGGTTGTTAGGTTCATGGCCAATCCCTTGAGTCCAGAGAAGTCTGAACGGTCTCCAGTACTTACAGGAATGTCTTGGACAGAGGGACAGACCAGGATCTAGAAAGAAACATTTTACTTAACTGCAATCCATAAACAATTAGAGAAAGTAAATTCTGAAAAAGAATAAGGTATTGCTATATATTGTAACTATAGCATTAACATTCCTAGCATCTGTACTTACTCTTTGCGAGAAGCAGGGAACCAAAGGCAACCACTATAACAAAGATGGCACAGATGGCATCCAGCCGCACAGCAAACCATCGGGAGGTAGTCAAAAACAGAAACCAAGCCTCTAAAGAGTTTTTTAAAAGTCATAATAAGAACAATAAGTTATTGGGGAAAAAATAAGTTCTATAAGGACTCCCACAAGACAGTAATATAACATTAGCATGGACTAATTCCATAAGCTGCAAAAATACCATTGTCTTGGAGAGTGTTTGCATGTGTTGATGATGATGTCCTATTTTCCTAGCTAGTGCTGGCCAGTTTTCAGGTTTTCACACCGTTTAACACAGCTGACACTAGTATATCAAATAGGAGTCGGAATAGAAATAAAAGATGCTAGGGCCTGATTCATAGCCCACTGAAGCCAACAAAAAGACTCTCATTGACTTCAATGGACTTTGGATCAGATGCCTAGTATGCTATGTAAAATACCATTGCAATTTTCTTTCATATAACATTTAGATAAAGTATATCCCAATATGCTTCAGAGAATTGAGTATTACTGGACAGTGGAGGTTATATGATATAAATCACAGAAGAATGCAGCATAATCTTATGATGAAAATTCAAGTATTCAAAGTTAGGGCCAATAACAGAAGTCAAATAGGCATCAGATAGAATTCTATATCGCTTTGTAATCTGGGCCTGTTCATATAAAATGTATTTTCATATAGCCAAATTCAAAGTTACATGTCTTGGAAAAAGGCCATACCTACAGACTGGGGACCTGTGTTCTGGAAAACAGTGACTCTGAAAAGGATTTAGGTGTCATACTGGTCAAGCAACTTATCATGAACTTTCAGTGCGATGCTGTGATACAAAGGGCTATTGCGCTCGTTAGATGTATAAGCAGGGCAGTAGTAAGTAGAAATAGGGAGGCAATTTTACTTTTGTGTATAAGGCACTGTCGAGACTGATACTGAATACTATGTACAGTTCAGGTGGCCACATTTTCAAAATATATAAAAAAACTGGAGGTGCAGAAAAAAGTCACAAATTATTTGGAGTTGAGTTATTTGAAGAAAATGCCTTGCAGCAAGAGACTTAGAGAGGTCAATCTGTTTAGTTTATCAAAAAGAAGATTGAGAAGTGACTTGATTACACTGTATAAGTACCTGCACGGGGAGAAAATATCACATACTACATGGCTCTTTATTCTAGTAGAGAAAGACATAACAAGAACTAATGGTTGAAAGCCGAAGTGAGACAAATACTTCAGGTCAAGACTGGATGACTTTCTGGGGATATACTTTAGCCAAACACAAGCCTCTTGACTCAGTACAGGGGTAGCTAGGTGAAATGTAATGGTCTGTAAAATACAGGAAGTCAGGTTAGATGATAAAATGGTCTCTTCTTGCCTGAAACTCTATGACTCTATCAATTAAAAAAAAAAAAGAAGGCAAACTAGTCTAGAATACTTAGTACAAACATAATTCAGATTACTTTTGCATACAGAATATTCATATTGCAGCCAAGTAGACTTTAATAAAAACTAACCTACAGTATTAACACAGACAGGAGCTCTTAAAGTTGCTCAGACAAAAAAGATAAGAGATTATCAGATTTTTATATTTTTCCAAAGGATAATTTACATTAAATATTTTTGTACAGTTTTAGGATTGGTCTACACTACACAATCAGATCAATGTAAGGCAGCTTACATTGACCTAATTATGTCAGTGTACACACTACAGCCTTGTCCCACCAATGTAACTGCCCTACTACACCAACATAATAACTCCACCTCCACAAGAGGTGCAGGGCTTATGTCGGTGAAGTTAGGGTGACACAGAGTCTGTGCAAACACTGTGTTAATTACATCAGCTATTAGCTCTCTTGTCAATTTCACTGCTTGCTGTGAAATTGACAAGAAAGCCAGGCAGCTAGAGCCCAGCTACCCCTACTCCTTTGGAGAGCTGGGAATCTGGACCCCACTCCCAGCAGGGAACGAGCAGGCAAGAAGCCCCAGCGGGCTTCCCCGCCTGCTTCTGGAGGAGAATGGAGAGGCGAAAAGCCCTGGGAGGCTTTCTCCTGCTCCTGGCAGGGAACGGGAGCCAATGGGGCGGGCAGCCAGCTGGGTTCCTGGCAGGGATCTGCCAGCAGAGCTGAGAGACTGGGCTCTCAACTCCCCACATTGCCCCTCTTAGGTCAATGGAAGCGCTCCTGTTGAGATACGCACCACAAACCCAAGGAGAGTCATGTGGACATGCACCACGGCAGTAATTACTGCGGTGGCTGTAAACCGACCTAATACAGGGCGACTCAATTTTTTAGTGTAGATGCATCCTTAGTGTTCCACCTGAATAATATTAAATATTGCTAAGTATAACTTGTTTTGCCTTAAAATATTATGCAATACAAGATCTTGGTGAAAAATGAATTTTAAATATACTTATTGGGTATACTTTAAAATGTTTATCGTAAATATTGTTATTATGCATGCTTGGCTCTCTCAAACTATACTAGAGTCCAAAGTGTATTCTACAAATCCAGAAAAACAGAAGAAACAACTAATGGGGAGATTTTTCCCTAAAGAGAGATGTATTAAAATCAGTGTGAGCTGTGCATGTACGCTGCACATGTGTACCTGAGGGGAGAAAATATTTCCCTCTGAAAGAGCTACATACTTAGTTGTCCATGTCTATTGGTGACAAACCTGAGTGAAGATCTTGGTGAGCATCAAATAATTCTTGGAATCTTTGCTCTGCTTTGAAAGCACGAATTGTCCAAAGTCCCTGGAGAGATGTTGACAAGTGGGAGAACACTGGACTTCGAGCTGCAAAGTAAAAAAGACTAATTTATTGTACCTGAAGGGCAGTGTTGGTAATTTTTTGCACTATGTTAACGTTTAATCCTACTTCTCTGTTTACTGACACAAGCCACTGAATCACATCTTTTAGGATAAACATAGGATAAACCTATTTTCCTGTTACTCAATTATACCCACTTGGATGGCAAAATGGATTAATCTAATTGACACAAAAAACGTTTTCAACAGTTGTTATCATCCATGACTTCTTCCTTTGTTTCTTTCACTAATCAGATAACGCACCCATTTTTTTTTATTCATGACGCTTAAGACTCAGACTCTGCTATTTAATAATCAATTTGAAATACTGAGATAATCATGAATCTATGAAGGTCATACTGGGTCAAAACCTACATTATTATGTGCAATTAGCCCACTAAGGCCAAGATTCAGCAAATCATTTAAACTTAACTTTAAGTTTAAGTTGTCCTTAACTTTAAATATATGAGTAGTCCATTTGACTTCAAAGACATTAATTGTGAACTTAAGCCTGGGGTTAAGCAAGTTTTGAAGGATTTTGCTGGGTTAAGACTCAAGACAACAAGGAAGTAATTTGCAAAACTACAGCAAAAATTCCTGATTAATTGATTGTTTGCAGAATTTTAGCATCTCATATAATTGTTGCTCAGACTTAAAATCAGCTCTATCCAAGCAACGTACTTGTGGACTCCAGACGTTTAATATCTCTTGCTGTGTCTAAGAAATACCGTCGAAGAAAAATGAAAAGAATACAAAGTGGAACTAAAGGGATGAGTATCCAAGGAATCACTGCCACAGCCACAGCTACTACGCCAAAAATCTGAAGGAGAGTCTGCAACAACATAGGCAAGAGAAAACATTACTTCCTTACCCAGAACGATTCCGTTTAAAACAAGCTCAAAAACTATTTCACATCATTAAAAGGTTAAATATTCAGACATAAAGATGACACTCCAATTAAAAGGATAAACAACAACTCTCATATAATAGCTAGATCACAATTATTTTCACAATATAATTATAAGATTTAATATTTTTAGTATTTCAGATTAATTGTAGAATTTACTCTATTTTCTGCATGATTTGTTCTGCCAGAGTCTAATGGGAGCTGCTACAATCAACATGACCCAACATGAAAAGCTTGCTTTCATGGCATTGGTCCATTTCCTGTGATCCTGCAAATAACTAACAGTGTACCTGATTTACAAATGGTTAAAATGGACACGTTCAAGATAGGTAACAGTTAATTGCTCTGCAGCCATTCAGAGAACCATATAGATGTATTTTCTAGCTCAGGTGAAAGGTTGAATTGAGCTTTGACAGAAACTTAAGTGTTCTTTGAACCACCTTGCCCAGCATAAACTGAAGATCCGACTGCCTGACAGTATTTTTAAAGTTTGAACTTTCTATGCCTGTGTGATTAATCTGATAAAAGGAAAGGTAACTTCTACAGTGAAGAACAACATGGAACACTGCCAAGAGAGGTTTCCAAAGAGACCAGTGTACCAGGTTAAGAATCCAACAAGAAACAGGAGACTGAACAGCTGGGCTAAACCTGAAGCTGACCTATAGAAATCTGGAGATACTAGAGTGAGAAGATTAATTGTCTAGGGTGTGGAAATCCTCAGGGCAGCGAGTGCTTCCATAAGAACAGCCATACTGGGTCAGATCAAAGGTCCATCCAGCACAGTATCCTGTCTACCGACAATGGACAATGCCAGGTGCCCCAGAGGGAGTGAACCTAACAGGTAATGATCTAGTGATCTCTCTCCTGCCATCCATCTCCACCCTCTGACAAACAGAGGCTAGGGACACCATTCCTTACCCATCCTGGTTAATAGCCATTAATGGACTTAACCTCCACAAATTTATCCAGTTCTCTTTTAAACCCTGTTATAGTCCTAGCCTTCACAACCTCCTCAGGCAAGGAGTTCCACAGGTTGACTGTGTGCTGAGTGAAGAACTTCCTTTTATTTGTTTTAAACCTGCTGCCCATTAATTTCATTTGGTGGCCCCTAGTTCTTATATTATGGGAACAAGTAAATAACTTTTCCTTATTCACTTTCTCCACACCACTCATGATTTTATAGACCTCTATCATATACCCCCTTAGTCTCCTCTTTTCCAAGCTGAAAAGTCCTTGCCTCTTTAATCTCTCCTCATATGGGACCTGTTCCAAATCCCTAATCATTTTAGTTGCCCTTTTCTGAACCTTTTCTAATGCTGTATATCTTTTTTGAGATGAGGGTTCACATCTGTATGCAGTATTCAAGATGTGGGCGTACCATGGATTTATATAAGGGCAATAAGATATTCTCTGTCTTATTCTCTATCCCTTTTTTGATGATTCCTAACATCCCATTTACTTTTTGACTGCCGCTGCACACTGTATGGACGTCTTCAGAGAACTATCCACAATGACTCCAAGATCTTTCTCCTGATTAGTTGTAGCTAAATTAGCCCCATCATATTGTATGTATAGTTTGGGTTATTTTTTCCAATGTGCATTACTTTACATTTATCCACATTAAATTTCATTTGCCATTTTGTTGCCCAATCACTTAGTTTTCTGAGATCTTTTTGAAGCTCTTCACAGTCTGCTTTGGTCTTAACTATCTTGAGCAGTTTAGTATCATCTGCAAACTTTGCCACCTCACTGTTTACCCCTTTCTCCAGATCATTTATGAATAAATTGAAAAGGATTGGTGTTAGGATTGACCCTTGGGGAACACCACTAGTTACCCCTCCTATTTTCCTATTCTGGAAATTTACTATTTATTCCTAACCTTTGTTCCCTGTCTTTTAACCAGTTCTCAATCCACGAAAGGATCTTTCCTCTTATCCCATGACAACTTAATTTATGTAAGAGCCTTTGGTGAGGGACTGTAGCGGGGTGGCTATCCCCACTCCTAAAATAGAAAGGGTTAAAAGCAGTCCTGGAGAGGGCTGTGGCTGGGGACTGCTGATTGGGGAAGCAGCCGCAGTTGGGCCACGCCCCAATCAGGCCCCAGCTGACCTGTATAAAAAGGCTGTGAGCCAGAGGCCCAAGGAGTCTCTTGACAGAGTGAGTGAGTGAGTGAACAAACAAACACACTGAGGGTGGTGCAGTGCTGGGGAAGGAGCAGGCTGAGCAGGGGCGCTCCAGGCTGGCAACTCCCCAGGCTGTAAGGCCTGGTCCAAGGCCCATAGAAGTACTGGGAGGCAGAGAAAGGCAACAGGTCTGAACCCCCTTGCCTATGATGAGTGGCCTTTACACTGAAGTCTGCCCCAGGGAGCGGGGGTTGGTGATGATTGGCAGTAGTCCAGCCTGAGGCAAGGTGGGGATAGTGGGTTGGGGGTTCCACAGGAAGGGGAGACCCAGAGGCAGAGTGTGGGGGTACTGCCAGGGGCAGAACCCCAGAGAAAGGGGCACCGGGATCAGGGGACCAGAGCTGTGTGGATCACCGGCCTGCAGAGGGCACTCCAGGCTGGAAAAGAGCTAATTCCCAAGGATGACCAGCAGGAGGCACTGCAGGGGTGAGTCTGCTCCTTTACAGGGACCTTGTCAAAGGCTTTCTGGAAATGTAAGTACACTATGTCCCTGGATCCCCCTTGTCCACATGTTTGTTGACCCCCCTCAAAGAACTGTAATAGATTAGAAAGACACAATCTCCATTTACAGAAACCATGTTGACTTTTGCACAACTATTTATATTCTATGTGTCTGACAATTTTATTCTTTACTACTGTCTCAACTAATTTGCCCTGTATTGACATTAGACTTACTGGTCTGTAATTGCCAGAATCACCTCTATAGCCCTTCTTAAATAGTGGTGTTACATTAGCTATCTTCCAGTCATTGGGTACAGTAGCTGATTTAAAGGACAGGTTACAAACCATAGTTAATAGTTCTGCAATTTCACATTTTGTTCTTTCAGAACTCCTGGGTGAATGCCACCTGGTCCCAGTGACTTGTTACTGTTAAGTTTCTCAATTAATTCCCAAACCTCCTCTAGTGACACTTCCATCTGTGACAATTCCTCAGATTTGTCACCTACAAAAGACAGCTCAGGTTTGGGAATCTCCCTAACATCCTCAGCAGTGAAGACTGAAGCAAAGAATTAATTTAGTTTCTCTGTGATGACTATCGTCTTTAAGTGCTCCTTTTGTATCTCGATCATCCAGGGGCCCCACTGGTTGTTTAGTGTATGTACCCAATGGTACATATGTACCCAATGGTAGGTAACATAAGCCTTTATGACATGCAGATAGCTGAAATTCCAGGTTTATGTCAAATTCCTGCTCAGTGTTAATTATTACTTCTTGGAAGGTACACTGTTAGAAAACTGTTCTCCATAGTCCATACTAGCTCCTAGATGTGGAATCCCTTCTAGTTTATGAATTTTTGTGTGTAACTAAATTCCAGCTGAATTCTACTGCTGCTGCTTGATCTCCAGATGTCAATGGAAATGTGGGACTCCCTTTGGCCTTGAGAAAGCAAGACTTGGGCAGGAAAGCATCAATCCTTATCTTTTTAAAGGTATTTGGAAAAGATTAATGAAATATCAGATATGGATGACCTAATGGATAAACTGAATTACCTGGATTTTCATAATATTTTCCATTAAGTTGCCTATGAAGCAGGAAGCATTCCCATCTTACTTCTAATAAAGTCCACACATATTTAATAAAGTCAAAGGTGCCCCCTCATGATGGCTGTGTTATTTTTGAGTTACCAATAGAGTCAATCAGCACAAACCTCAGAGGAACCTCTCCCCTTACGCCTAAGTGTTCTTAGGGTTTCTTACAGGATCTTCCTGTCTGAACATTAATTTCCCCTACACACATGTAAGGGTCCTACACACACATTTCTGTTATATCTTGGTGGCATAATGAATCAACAGAATTTACTCATCAGCTTTATGCAAGATTCTAACTCCTGATAACAGGATGGATCAACAAAAGAACCCTGCATCCCTAGGTAAGATTATGCACTTTGCCACCCTGTTACAGTACCTCATAAAAGATTATTAAGGAAAATAACTAAGGGATAAGAGGTAAAGTCCTGCTGTGAATTATACACAGATTCAACAATAGGAAACAGTTGTTATAGCCCACTATTCATCAGAGTTAAAATAAGTTAGTAGGGTAACTCTCCAGGAGTCAGTTTTGAGGCCAGTGTTGATATACAGTACAAGGTAAATTAACTTTAAAAAAAAATCCAAATTTGAGCTTTAGTGATGATAACCCACAACATTTTGCCAAATACTGTTGTGGGTGGGAGGAGCGCTGCTGAGATCTAGCTCATGTAACAATACCTTATTAGGAGGAAAAGTTAGGCTACTAATTAGGCTACTGGCATGCTGAGACCACTGCCCATCATACTGATCAATACTGTCTCACTGTTTCCTTGTACACCCACGTCTGTGTCCCTCTCTTGTCTTATATTTACTGCTTTGGGGCAGGGACCAATTTTTTGTCCTGTGTGTATGTACAGAACCTAATACAATGGAGTCCTGATCCATGACTAGGGCTCCTATAATTAATATCATTATCATTACCACCACCACAAGCATTTGAGGTCTCGTGCATGTAACTTAGGGATTTATTATCTTATGAGAAGAAGATATCAGAAGGATTTGTTAGAAATAATTTTTTGTATAACTCCAATAACAGAAAAGACCTCTGAATCTTAGTCTCTCCTGAGGCAGTACAAGCAGTATAGGTTGAACCTCTCTAGTCCGGCACCCTCGGGACCTGACCCAGTTCTGAACCAGAGAATTTACCAAACCACGGGAGGTCAATGCAGAGTGCCAGCGGGTCTCCATAGGTGTGGGAAGTAAAGGTGCGGGGGGTGCTGCAGCACCCCCAGGCTTTGCACCCAGTGTGGCCCCCTGCCCAGGGGCCCCGTTGCCACCTACGGTCCCTGTGGCCAGCCCCAGGTCCTCCACCTCCCTCCTGGAGCTTGAAAGCCACAAATCAGCTGTTTGCGGCACTCCAGAAGCACTGGGAGGGTGGAGGAGGAGTTGGTAAGCACGGGGCTGCCGGAGTGCAAGAGCTGCGGGGGAGGGGAGCAGAGAGGGAAGCATGGTGCCGGTAGATGCTCTGTACCCACTAATTTTTCCCCCGTTTGAGAGAGTTGTACCCGAGTGTGTGTGTGTGTGTGTCACCCCTCCCCGTGTGGGCCACCCTCCCCTTGTGTGTCACCCCTCCCTAAAGTCTTAAAGATAAGAAAGTAAATAAAACGAATCCAACTACTTTTTAACAGGTTCGTATTTTTTTGAATGGTTATACTGCATAGTTCTGATTGCCGTTGAACTTATTTGACTATGAGTAATTTTACCAGGTGTCCCTTATTCAGCATAGGGAAATATGGTCACCCTAGTAGGTTCTAACTTCAATCATGCACAGGTAACACCATCTCCAGAGTGGGGATCTATTGCAGTATTCTTGCCTTTGAGAATTACAGATAATATCTGAATGGGTAATAAATAAACTATCTTAACAACACTGTAGATAAAATATAAAACTTTTAGAGTGTATTTTTGACAAACTATATATATGCACTTTCCACAGTTGTTGGCAGATATCAAAACTGGAACCAAAAACCCAACCCTCTACCTCTTGAGCTATGAAGAACTCTTTTAGCTATAAGAAAAGGAGTACTTGTGGCACCTTAGAGACTAACAAATTTATTTGAGCATAAGCTTTCGTGAGCTACGGCTCACTTCATCAGATGCATTCAGTGGAAAATACAGCAGGGAGATTTATATACATAGAGAACATGAAACAATGAGTGTTACCATACACACTGAAACAAGAGTGATCACTTAAGGTGAGCTATTAAGCAGGAGAGCGGGGGGGAAAAACCGACCTGGAGTTTTATATCTGCTACCCAAGATCCATAAACCTGGAAATCCTGGGCGCCCCATCATCTTAGGCTTGGCACCCTGACAGCAGGAGTGTCTGGCTATGTAGACTCCCTCCTCAGGCCCTACGCTACCAACACTCCCAGTTACCTTCGAGACACCACTGACTTCCTGAGGAAATTACAATCCATCGGTGATCATCCTGAAAACACCATCCTGGTCACCTACAGGTGGAAGCCCTCTACACCAACATTCCACACAAAGATGGACTACAAGCCGTCAGGAACAGTATCCCCGATAATGTCACGGCAAACCTGGTGGCTGAATTTTGTCCTCACCCGTAACTATTTCACATTTGGGGACAATGTATACCTTCAAATCAGCGGCACTGCTATGGGTACCCGCATGGCCCCACAGTATGCCAACATTTTTATGGCTGACTTAGAACAACGCTTCCTCAGTTCTTGTCCCCTAATGCCCCTACTCGCACTACATTGGTGACATCTTCATCATCTGGACCCGTGGAAAAGAAGCCCTTGAGGAATTCCACCAGGATTTCAACAATTTCCATCCCACCATCAACCTCTGCCTGAACCAGTCCACACAAGAGATCCACTTCCTGAACACTACGATGCTAATAAGCGATGGTCAGATAAACACCACCTTATACCGGAAACCTACTGACCACTATGCCTACCTACATGCCTCCAGCTTTCATCCAGGACACATCACAAGAGCCATTGTCTACAGTCAAGCTCTATGATACAACCGCATTTGCTCCAACCCCTCAGACAGAGACAAACACCGACAAGACCTCTATCAAGCGTTCTTACAACTACAATACCCATCTGTTGAAGTGAAGAAACAGATTGACAGAGTCAGAAGAGTACCCAGAAGTCACCTACTACAAGACAGGCCCAACAAAGTAAATAACAAAACGCCACCTTCAGCCCCCAACTAAAACCTCTCCAAAGCATCATCAAGGATCTACAACCTATCCTGAAGGATGACCCCTCACTCTCACACATCTTGGGAGACAGGCCAGTCCTGTCCTTGCTTTCAGACAGCCCCCCAACCTGAAGCAAATACTCACCAGCAACCACACAACAGAACCACTAACCCAGAAACCTACCCTTGCAACAAAGCCCATTGCCAACTGTGTCCACATATCTATTCAGGGGACACCATCATAGGACCTAATCAATTCAGTCACACTATCAGAGGCTCGTTCACCTGCACATCCACCAATGTGATATATGCCATCATGTGCCAGCAATGCCCCTCTGCCATGTACATTGGTCAAACTGGACAGTCTCTACGTAAAAGAATCAATGGACACAAATCAGATGTCAAGAATTATAACATTCATAAACCAGTTGGAGAACACTTCAAATCTCTTTGGTCACTCGATTACAGATCTAAAAGTGGCAATTCTTCAACAAAAAAACTTCAAAAACAGACTCCAACGTGAGACTGCTGAATTGGAATTAATTTGCAAACTGGATACAACTAACTTAGGCTTGAATAAAGACTGGGAGTGGATGGGTCATTATACAAAGTAAAACTATTTCCCCATGTTTATTCTCCCCGCTCCCCCACCGTTCCTCAGACATTCTTGTCAACTGCTGGAAATGGAAATGGCTTGATTATCACTACAAAAGGTACCCCCCACCCGCCGCTCTCCTGCTGGCAATAGCTCACCTTACTTGATCACTCTTGTTGCAATGTGTATGGTAACACCCACTGTTTCATGTTCTCTGTGTATATAAATCTCCTCACTGTATTTTCCACTGAATGCATCCGATGAAGTGAGTTGTAGCTCACAAAAGCTTATGTTCAAATAAATTTGTTAGTCTCTAAGGTGCCACAAGTCCTCCTTTTCTTTTTGCAGATACAGACTAACACAGCTGCTACTCTGAAACCTGTCTTTTAGCTATGAGTAAGTTATAGGCTGTTAGTTATGGAAGCAGACATAAGGGAAACCGTTACTAAGCCAGTGTATTACCTATTGGTAGCCTAACACTTTTTTCTCAGCAATGAGGACCTAAAATAATCCATTTAACAGTACACAAATGACTTGCAAATAAAGGACTGTGCTGTATTTCAAAGCCCACTGAAAAACAAGAGTTGGGGAAAAGAGGATGGAAGTAAACACAATGGTTTAGAATAGTAGCTTTCCACAATAATGCAGGAATAGCTATTGTCTAGAAAGTGAAAGTTCTTTTTTCCCTCTAATTTTCTTCTATTTTCAGAACTAGAGAAAATAATCCAAATGTACTGAGGAAGTAAAAAGTGCTATTAAATTAATACCAAAAGACAGCAATGCTTCCCAAAGCAAGAAATGTTACATCCCTTTTCAGTCCCTGAAAAGTGCCCTCCTCTTTCAATGTACTAGATGACCCAAGCGTCAGACATTATTTTATGGCCAACTTAACTGAAACCTATTTCCATAGCCTTGGACAACCTGCACAAAGACTGCTGCTCTATTGTTGATGCTGTTAAAATGTGGAAAGAATGTCAAACATTGAAGAAAGAAATACCCAACAACAAAGTTAAATTGCAGGCATTAAAGAAGCAGATGGATCAAGCACTTACTCCACCTCATTTTCTTGCAATATTCCCAACCCAAAGTACCAGGGTAGATGTCTAAACTGCTGAAGGAGATGCTACTATGACATGAGCATCTAATAATCACCCATTAATCATGCCAACCATCATGACTTTCAGGGTTGGAGGTGAACCATTCAAGCAGTACATGTTTGCTGATGATCTTTTAAAGGAAGTCACACCACTGAGCTGGTGGAAGTCACTAGCTAAGCAGCTGGAACCAGAGCCTGTTGAAGTGCTACAACTGCTTTTGACAATACTAGCCTCTTCTGCAGGCACAGAAAGAATATTTTCTTCATTTGGACTAATACATTCAAAGCTGAGAAGTCAATTAGGAGTTGAAAAAGAAGGAAAACTTGTCTATGAATAAAAACAAGGAGGGAGGGAATAAGATCCCCTAGTTTTAAAAGTTTGAAGGACAGTCTAAGTAACAGAATAGACGGTCTCATTTTCAAGAGAGTCTTCACTGAAGCACTACAGTGGCACCGCTGCCGTGTTTTAAGTGTAGACCTGCCCTTAGGCAAGTAGAACCTTAAGCTCCAGTCATTTTCACTTGTACATATTTTAAAAAATTTACCATGTTGGGCTGAAATAATAGTTCAGTTTACTGACTACAGTTAACCCCTCTGTTTAAGAAATCGTTTAGTTGTAAATGTGAAACATTTTGATAATTGAAATTTATGTATCTAAAATATTTAAAGCATTAAAAAAATTGTATATGCTGCTTTGTGTTCAGTTAAATTCCAGTTCCCACCCTAATGCAGCTTGACACAAATCATGAGAAAAAAAATCTTAATTATCCAGCAAACAAGCAACACATCA